>NW_018165432.1:5038-19306 GCF_001263595.1 Phalaenopsis equestris
CTCTTCCTTTCTTTACAGCACACAGAATTCCTCTTCGAAGCAGCAAGGAGGAAGAAATCTCTCACTTTCCATCCATTCTTATAATTTCTCAAAGAATTCCTCACAATATTGGAAACTTTCTAATCTCTAGGAACTCTCTGTAGCACTTCCTTTACTCCCTAGATTCTTTCCCTCCTTCTCCAAGCTCTCTAATTTTTCACTAAAATAGTCTGTTAAAGCTGTGGATGAGCTTTCCCAAGAGTTTCCTAAGCATCTCTTCAGAATTTGTCCTTATCCAAAGCTTGAGTAGACATAACCGTCGAGATCGCCGTCGGCGGACTTCTAGAAATTTTGTCCTATAGCCTCGGGAAAAACTCGCCATCGGTGGGGTCGAGGGCGCCGTCGGCGGCCTAGTTCAAAACATCAAAAATACCTTTCTTTAAAGTGCAATATCATTAAAAATAGTATAAAATAGGTATTGAAATCTCAACATATTTTCCTCTGGTCATATAGCTAGTAGTGTTACAACTAGTGGTTTAAGTTAGCATGCCCGTGAACAATGTTCACTTTATGTGAGCAATCAGGAGTAGAGTTCTATGGTTGAAGCCACAAAATCCTATTGGGAAGCATACGGTTCAAAGACTTGAATCATTTGTTGAGTCCAAGAGTTGGGGTTGTGATAGACCCTCTACATCAGCTGTAGCGGCATCTACTTCTTGCTCACCTTCACATAAAAATATTATCGAACAGCTCATGATTCAACAAATGGCTATTGTGAATATGTAGAATAGGATTGGAGGAATTGAAGAAAGGAATGCTTATAATGATGAATATTAGCAGAGGAGAGTTTAGCATAATATATCTTATGAGAAAGTTCTGGTTAGATATCTTAGTGGTGAATATAATGTGGAATTTCCAACTTGCCCCAGCTTCACATCTTATGGTCCAGATCATGATGATAATGATGATGAAGAAGAAGAAGAAGAAGATGATGATGATGATGATGATGAAGGCGATGAAGATTGAATCTTAGAGTTAGTTTGTTTGATGTTTGTTTGTTATTTTATTGGTTGTTATTTTTTGTCATATTAAAATGGTTGCAGTAAGAACTTTCACTTTAATGATGTGCTATGGACCTAATTTGTAATTGTAATGTAGATTTTTAGTTTTTTTTATGCATTTTTAGTATTTTCAATTTTTGTTTTTGTTTTTAATCTTCAAAAAATCCTTTAAAAAATAAAAAACTGTTTATTAGTATTTTCAGTTTTAGTTTCATTTAATGCTTTAAGCTTTATGCATTTTTAAAGTTAGTACCTGCAATATGCCAGAGCCCAGTTCCATACTCAAAAATCCTCTACAGGTTAGTTTTAGTTTTATGCATTTACTACTTTCTTTCACCTACTAAATTTTGTGCTAACACATTTTTAAATTACTTACAAAATTAAGTTTGGGTGAAAAAAAAAATCTTTTAAAAAGAAGTAAACTAACTTCTATTTATCCTCAATTAACTATATTTTAAAAATTAATTTAACATGACCTGAAATATTAGGATTTATCTTTAAATGACTATACGTATATATGTAAATATTATGGTAAATTTAGGTAAAAGTTTTTAGTAATAAAGGTCAATTTTTAAGTTAAAGATGTTTGGTATGGTAAAATAAGACTATGTTTTTCTATTTAAAGTAAAGGAAATTTTATTTTTAAAGTATTAAGAATTTTAGAGTTTTATGTAAGAAGAAAAGAATGAGACTTTATGAAAAATCATCAAAACTATTATGAATTTCTAAAGTGCACGAAGGTAAAATGTTTGGACTTTAAGAAGAGGATAGTGAAGTTCAAAATTATTAAAGACTATTCAGATAAAGTAATCCTTACTTGAAAAACAAAGAAAAGAAAGGATTGAAAAGATCCTGAAGAAAATAAAAAAAATAGAGAAAAGAGAAAGGAGAAGAAAAAAGGGAAAGAAAAGAAAAGAAAAGAAAAGAGAAACGAGTGAGGAGAAGCTTGAGGAGATGACTCATAAAAAATTGGCTTCACTTGAATCAACTTAAGGAGAAGGATTTACTACATTTTTTAAACATATATTTGAGTTCGTACCATTACTAGTTATGTTTTTCTGAAGTTCTTTTTCATATGATTGTTATAAGTATGCTTGATAGGACAAATTACTTTTATTCTTGAAAAGAATAGAGATTTTAAAATCTTAAATTTGATTACTAAGTACTCTTAGACTTAGAGTTTGAATCTAAGTTATTAAAAGTTTTTCTTAAATTTTTCTATTTTATTTTCTTAAACTAATGTATAGAAGTTGCAAGTTAATCTCTATCCTAAGTCATATGCTTTTATGTGAGTTCGTACCATTACTAGTTATGTTTTTCTGAAGTTCTTTTTCATATGATTGTTATAAGTATGCTTGATAGGACAAATTACTTTTATTCTTGAAAAGAATAGAGATTTTAAAATCTTAAATTTGATTACTAAGTACTCTTAGACTTAGAGTTTGAATCTAAGTTATTAAAAGTTTTTCTTTAATTTCTCTATTTTATTTATTTAAACTAATGTATAGAAGTTGCAAGTTAATCTATATCCTAAGTCATATGCTTTTATGTAGTAAAAGTCTCACTTGAGGACATGTAACATTTAAGTTTGGGGGATTTTGATATACCAAAATAATATGTTACTTTAACTATACATTTTATGCTTATTTATGGTGATATTGCACTTTAAAGTAGATTATTTTCATGTTTTTGTTGCAGGGATATCACTTTTAGACATTTGGAGCAAAAGTAGAAAAAGGGACAAAATTTGGAGCCAAAACAGTGAATTTTGGTATTCTGGCGCCTAAAGCGTCATCTTTATGAGAGCTGGCACCTGAGGTGTAAAAATTAGCACCTGAAGCGTCATTTGATAGACAGCTAGTTCTAGAAGCGCCATATTTGGTTCCTTAAGCACCAAAATCGAGAACCGTGCAGTCTTAAGTTGGTGCCTGAAGCGCTAGAATCAGCGCCAGAGACAACTTTTTATGGATTAAGGAGCTTTGAGACAAAATTTGCGTGAATTTTGAAAAGGAAACTTGTTTTAAATCCCCCATAGAGTGATTCAATGCATAAAGACACTTTGAAAAATTCTTTTATGAAGACATATGTCTCATGGATCAATATGCATGTCTTTTAAATTCAAGAGGGTTTACTTTTAGACAGATTTTTTGGAAGGAGTTTTGAATTTGTTTTCCGAGGGAGAAAACCTCTAATTAAAGAGAGGGAAGTCTACAGCATGAAGAGGTCTGCGAAAGGGGGGCTGAAGAGAGAGAGAGTGGTGTGAGATAAAGAGAGAAAGAGAAAGTAAAGGGCTTTGAGATTTTCTTCAAATATTGTAAAAGAAGAGGGAATGTGAGAGATTTTTTCTTCATTACACTTCTAAGAGAGAAGTGAAAGTTCTTGTAAAGAGGAAGTGCTTGGAAAGAACTTTTAGGAATTTGCTTGGAAATAATTTTGAGATAAGTTGTGTTCTTTTATTTTTTTATTTTATAAACTTGTTTTTATATATGAAATCCATGTTTTATCATATCCTTCTTATGAAATTTGAGTACTCTTATTTATTCTTCTCCATAATTTGAGATATGGTTTTGGGAAGAATTGATTTTGTTTTATACAGTTTTAAAAGTAATATTTTTTTATGATGTTAACTCCGATCTTTATTTACTTTTTGATCTGGCTAATTAAAATGTTAAAATGTGTAAAGAAACATATCTTCCAAAAGGACTATGATTTATAAAACATGGGGAGAATTACATTTGACACCATGGGATAGGATGTCATCCACGAGGTTGGCTGCAAATAAATAGGGAAGTATACTTTGTTGGATGCAGAATTAGAGATTTTAAGGTGATAGATTAAAATACCCAATTTGTTCCAATTGATTGGAAACTAATGCGATATTGTTAGTCGTCAGGAGAGGGAGTAGTGAGGGCTCTAGAGTGGCATTCAGTATCCTCCTAGCCTAACCATAGAATTAATGACAAAACTCTGGATTAGTCATTGTTCTTTATGCACTTGGAAGAAGGTAAAGACTAGGATTGCTCTTATTTGGTACAAAACAATTTATAAATATATTTTTTTAAATGATTTCAATTTCTTCATAATCTATATACTCATTGTAAGGAGTATGATGCTTTTTTAAATTTGAACTATTCACCACAAAAACTTAGTTAGTTTTCGATAATTTACTTCTAAAAGTTTAGTAGTTAATTTAATTAACATAGTCTTTTAACAACATATGATTTGGCATTCACTCATTTACTTTAGATTCAAATTTCATATTTCACTTCTGTAGTTTAAGTTTGTATTTTACATTATAATCTTAAGAAATAAGCATTTCCAACTTCATAGTGGGATCGATATCTAGGACTCCATTAGAGCCCATTAATACTTGAGTGATACGTATACTTGTGTTATTTTTCTGGGATTTGGCAATTTAAAGTTTTTTTAAAATGGATAAATCTATTTTTACTAAAGTTATTTTTGTTAGGATTAAATTGCATATTTACTATTGTATCTTCCGCGTGTAATTTGTAATATTAAAAAATATTTGTAAAATTAACACACTAAATCTACCTGCATCGAGGGTCAATTTCCACTACATTTTTCTAGTCAATCAGCTGGAGAGTACCCTCTCTATATATAAAACTCATTTGGATCATGAGATGATGTAGAGAGATAATGTACCAAATTCTATGAAAGATGCAAGTTTGGTTTCAGGGAGGGTGAGAAGCCTTATTTGACATATTAAACACAAATAATAAACAAGTGACTGCAATAATAAACATAGTTGGCGAGAGTGGATCTCCTTGCTTAATAACGCTTTCCATAAAGAAAAAAATCATAAGGATTATCAATGACTAATACACTATTGTTGACCTCACTTTTGGTGTAGATCTAGTTTCTTCCTTAGAAGCCTAGGATCTAACCATAGGACTTTCCTGTTGACTATTCCTAGAGGACTACTGATGGACCCCTCACCAATGAAAATTCTAAAACTTTTCTTTGCTCATCTTGAAGTTCCCCAGGTTGTTTCTAACCTCTAGCACTTAGTAAGTGGAACCAATATGGGGGGCTTAAGAGGAGTCCCCATAAGACTGCTTGGCCTTATAATTAGCCGTGAGTGGTGTGGTCCTCGTGAGGTCTACACATACACACAAATGAACATTTCACATTCACTCACAACCCTAACCCAAAACTACCTAGCTTGATCCTTTCCTCTATTAGAAACTCATGTGGATGGTCCCCTAACCGCTAGCCCTAGGCAAGGGTTTAGCTAAGACCAGCACACGAAGGATCCATAATGGGAGTTCCCTTAGTCTCATGGCTCAAACAAGGAGACCTAATGATAAAAATTCTCAATCAATCCCAATTTTGCCAAATTCTCAATTTTGACCCTTCTTAACCCGAATTTTCCTAAATTACCAAATTGCCCCTAAACCCTAGATTTTCCAAAACATTCCCAAATTACCAAAATTCTCAAAATCTCTTAAAAAATCATTTCAAACCATTCCAAATCACTCCAATTGACCAAAATGCCTCAAATTATTGAAAATCTCTAAGATACCCCAAAAATTGCCATAGTTACCAAAATGCCCTTCAAACCCTAAAAATTCCAAAATTCTCATCATCTCCAAAATTAATCAAAATATCCCCAAAATCAATTTGAACCACACCATTGAGTCCAATTTGAGCAAATTGACTACTTTTGACAAGATTCCCCAAATTTCCCTAAAAACCCAAATTCCCCAATGCACCCCCAATTTCCACCAAATTGACTTCAATCTCACCCAATTTCATCATATCGAATCCCTATGGAAATCAAATTGATGATCAACTCAATCCAATTTCAAACCTAAATTCCAAGCCTAACCAAAATACCCAATTTCCCCAAATTGAACCCCTTAACATATCTAATTTCCGTAATTTTGAATTTCAAATTCCTTATGGCATTCTTTTAGACCAAATTGAACTTTCAATTGGCCCTAGCTTTGCCTTAAATCTCACCCAAATCCAACCTAAGTTAAAATCCCCAAATTTGCACCCAAGTCCAAATTACAACATATTGAACCTCATAACTCCAAAATTTCTACCCAATTGATACCCAAATCTCTTCATGACAAACCTTTGAACCAACTTGAACCATCAATTAAGCCTAACCTAAACACTAGCCCAATCCAAACTTAAGTCTAACCCAAATGCCAAAAATGTCACAAAATTTTTATGGGCCAAATTCCACTAAATTGAACTCCCAAATCAATTAAAAATCACTCAAATTCTTTTCCAAACTTCTCATAACAATCATTGAAGCCAATTTGATCAATCAATTGAGCCAAACTTAAAGTCTAGCCAAACCCAAATTCGATTCTAACTCCATGTCATGATTTTGAACCCAAGCTTTAAATTGAACCAAACCCATTCAAATTGACCAAGCCATGGTCCCCACAGCCATCCTTTGGACTCTAGGGACTAGGCTAGACCTACCTAGCCCACTCTACATGAGTCATGGTCCAAAGGTCCCTTGATTTAGGGGATCTCTACCCATATATGACCAAAACAAGGGAGATAATCCATCATCCATCAATCCTCCAAGTTAATCAAAATTAAGACTTCCCTTGGATCCCCTGAGCCACTTAGCCACCAGCCCTCACCTGGCCAACCAAACTAGTTATCAGAAAACACCAAAACTGAGAGCCACCCCAAGCTTTAAACTTAAATTTGCACTCCCTGAGTTGGCTCATCCCAATTGGTTTTTTGCATCTTTATCCTCTCCACCTAAGAAACTCTTGACACCCATTAGTCGGCCCTGGTGGCCACCATTACCCTGCCTATTTAATCTCCACCTCCCATGGACAATTAGAGAGATCACAAATTTTGTTGGGGAAACTCAACCAAATTACTTCCAGAACTCCTCCAAGGCCTTCTAAGCACATTCCGACCATTTTACATCCATCTTCCCCACTATGAACCCAATTTCAGAGCTCAAAACCATGGCATATTATGTCCAATTCTCAAAACTCCACAAAAATCCAAATTAATTATTTTAAAAGATTTGGTAGACCAAACTAAGAAGATCCCCACTTAAATCCCACTCTGTCAAGCACCCTAACCTAGTACCACACCAAGACCTCCCCACCTATTGAAAGAAGTCCTGTAGAGGGCATTCATTAAAGGAAACCAACACTTCCAAGAGGTTTGTCGGACTCCACTGAAGCTTGTCCAAGCATCTGATTGAGGCCTCCCCTCTCAAACAAAGGTATAGACTATTTTCCCCTAATTCGAGCTCAATTTTGGCTTTTTGTGAAGAAAAGTTTAATTTCATCGGCATGTAACCATATAGATAGGTTCGCCTAGACCAGATGAAGGTGTAGGAACAAACTCCACTTTATTTGGTTGAGTATCAAGCAAGATTTTATAGTTTTAGTGTGGATGGTTAACAAATTATGGCCATTGGCGACCATGACAAAAGTCCATCCGGTTGCGCGTGTATCAAATGGAGGGCCAAGATCGCGTTGGACAAAGAGATGAGATGATAAAGCGCAGACGCTTGACAATTGAATCAGGTGATGACTTCAAATGGCAGAGTGACGCGTGTGAGTTTGGAGCACCGTAGGATGACGGCGGCTGACTTAAGTAAGTAGGAAAATCAATTTCAAATGATTTAAACTAATTCACAAAACTTAAAAAAATCATAACTTGGTGTAGAAAAATCATAAGAATAAAATAAAAATACCTTCTTGCTCTTTGCTCAGTGAAAAGAAGAAAATAACGTGGAGTAAAAAAAAAATTATTTGATGTGTCCATAATTTTTCATTAATTAAATACTCTTTGGTTTATTTTAATTCTAGTTAAGTAAATAATTATCAACATTACTTGAAATTTTAGGGGTTGATTCCCCATGTTAGTAGGGATGTTCACTAATTTTTCCAAGGTCAGAAAGCATCTCTAGCTTTGAAATTTTCATTTTCAAGCCTAGATAACTATTTTGCTTTAAATAATTATGTAAATTAAAATATAAATAAAGAAAATATGTGATTTGTTTTGGTAGGTTTCCTATGGTTAGAGGACCTTAGGAGAAATATAAATTAATTTTAGTTGTTTATTTACATTACCGTAGTAAATTAATCCTTAATTGTTCATAATAATTAAAATAAATTTATTTTATTTTAAAAATTAACAAATTTATTCCGCACTGTAAATAATAATCATTGTAACTCACTATAAATTTGAAATTTATTTGATTTAATTTGAGTACTAAGGCCTATTTTCTAAGTAGAATGATATTTTTGCACTAAAATATATATAATAAAATAACTATAGTTAGAAAAATTATGAAATCTTATTTTGCTGAGTTCCTTGTCATCATGGGCACTTAAAAAAAATAAAAACTATTTTAAAATAAATAGTTCATTTTTCAGCTGTATTTTGGATTAAAAATAATTAAAAAATGATTAAAAATTTTAAAAAAAAATTATTAAAATTTTTCCTAATTATTCCTTGATCACTTAACATCTTTTAAAATATTTTTTCTACTTTTTTTTATTTATTTATGTATTATTTAAATGTCAAAAATGTATTTTCTTTAATTTTTTCATTAAAATAGTTATAAAAAATAAAATTAAGTTTGTAAAAATAAAAAGTTGGTTTCTCTAAGTTCTCTAAACTTAGGGAAATTTAATAAAAATTTAATAAGTGATTTTTGAAATCAAAACATATTTTCTATTAAATTAATCTCTAAAATCAATAAATAATTATAATAAGTAAAATATAATTTAAAAAATCATAAATTTTTATTCAAGTGGTCCTCTGACCTAAGTCAACTTTTAATAGTTTTCCATCGAACAAAAAATTTTACTTCGATTAGTTAAATAAATTAATATTGAAAATCCTATTTTAGGTTAAAATAAATATATAAATTAAATAAAAATTGGAAAAATCACATTTTGTCCATTGATGTCTTAAGTAACCCATGGGTGAAGTACCATAAAAATGTGAAAGTTATTTAAGTTATAATTGATGAGTTATCAAGTGGGAGCCCTAGGGCAAAATGATAATTTTGAATTTTGATGCCTTAATTAATATTTAGGATTAACCTGAGGTTTAATGGGTAATTTTGATCATATCAAACTCTTTTGGATGTTTAAAATATAATGGGTTAAGAGCTATAAACCAATTTGACACCTTTTATTGATAAGTAAACCAATTTGACACCTTTTCTTGATAAGGCTAAAATTGTTATTTCATAATTTTGTATGACTTGGATGTCAATTTAGTTAGATGAACCTAAGGTAGCAAGCTTAAGATAGGCAGATAAAAATCATTTATTTGAGGTCGTTAACTGGTGATTAGATGATAACATGATCTTTTGATGAGAATAGATTTTACTTAAATTAATATTTTGATAATTGCAAATTTACCCATGAAATTGTTAAGTGCATTGCAGTGAACTAGGCTTATTGAAAGATTTTTTTGATGAGGTTTAGCAAAGATAATATAACTGATCATGAGCATTTTGAAAACACTATAAGCCCAGTTTTAGCGGTGGGTACAAAGTCTTCAATGACTTGAGTTTGCTCTAAGGGTTCTCATTCATGTAACTCTTAAGTAATAGATTATGTGACTGACTGATTACCCCACTCTTAATATAATTAAAATATCAAATTTCACTAATCATAAGGTCTATTAATTCATTGAAATTAAAATTTAAAATAAGATGATCAATTGAACAGCATAATATGTTCAAATGAACTCAAAACGTTACAAAGGGTTCTAAAAACTGTTAGAGATTGTCCCCCAAACACTTTTATAATCTTTTGAATATTTTGAAAGACAATTGAACTTATCATACTTTCTTTTAGAATATCATCCATTAAAACCTTTAAGGACCCACCAAGTTATGACCTGGGGTTTAGTAGCTACACCTTCGACTGGTCTTCTTGTTTTCTATTGTTGGAATTTACTTAAATTCCCTGCAAAATTATATATATATATTTATATATATATATATATAATTTTGCAGGGAATACACCTTTATAGTTTTATTTGCTTTCTGTCATTTCATTTACTTAAATTTACTACTGCTTCTACATATCATGCTTTCTTGGTTGATAAAATGAAAACTTTTCACAATTTAAACAATTTTTAAAACTAAATTAAACCCTTTCAAAAGTAACCAAAAATCCTTTGAAATACAACTTCATAATACGTCTTTTCAAATTTACAGGAGTCCCTCGGATGAGGTAGCCCATGGTTGCTAATGAGTTCTCAATTTAAATGAGCCTAACAATTCATTTAAATTCAGTAACCGGTGTAGCTCTAATCAAATTTAACCCCCACCATATTAAACTAAACTTGTCATTTAAACTTTTTGAACCTTTAGAATTTAGGATTGCTACTTCACTGAGGAGCTTGGAGCTATTTAGAATTTAGGATTGCTACTTCACTTAGGAGCTTGGAGCTAGCTACAAGGCAGCTTTCTATAACAACAAGAGGATCTACAGCAACACATCTTTTCCTTAGAATTAAACAGTAAGCCATTGGACTTCAAGGTTATTTTTTAATGCAACATAAATGCACACTTTATTTTTATACAGAATCATGTTGTGCAATTTAAGCCCTAACTCATTTTAGGATTCTGAGGTTGTCATTCGTCACAACATAAATTCTCCCATCTTCTAGGCTATTTGTATGATTGTTTCATGCAAATGTAAGCCCTAAATAACAATAATTGGCATGATGAAATATTCAATAATTTCCTTCTTGAAATTGAAGCCAAGCCATAGGATAACTTAGGAAGTGATTGAGGTTCTCCTTGTGATCCATGGCAACCCTAGTCTTCCCTCTTTGGATTCTAGAATATTATCCGAATTTAAGTTTATCCCATTTGAAACTTCTTGGTTCGATCTTTGAAAAGTCTTATCCTTTAAAATTCTTGAAGACAATATTTTCTAATCTAAATCGAGAGTTTTCTTAAGTGGCCTTGGTCATTTAAGATGTAATAAACTATAGGGGCTTTCCTTTATAGAGAGCATTAAGAGCTCATATAATATAAACCTTATCTAATCTTCCATATTATATAGAGGAATTTGTCGGCTCATATAAAAATGATTTACAAACCAGATAAATATTATAATCTCTGTAGTTTATCTAATCGAGTCCGTGGATAAGTGATGTATTTATTCCTCGGGATAGATATGTCACTTGTAGTATTGTGCTCATTTATTTAAACTATTGTTTATATGAGATCAATTCAGTCTTGTATTTACAAAAATTAAAATATTAATTTTCAAAATTAAAATATCAATTTTCAAATATAAAATACTATTTTTTCTAAAAAAAGTCTAATTTATATGTACATTAATTTTAATCAAAACCACATCTCCTACTCCAAAATTGAACACTTTTAGCGGCTGCAATTTGTTGCAACTCCATTGGGGAATTAGATCTACTCTTCATTATGATCACAATGTTTTGTCTTCAATTATCAGTAATTTGTCCATGTCCCTCATGGACCAGATTATCATTCTTGCATTGCATGCTTGGTTCATTTCTTTCTTGGGTAAGTACAGTGAACTCTTTTGGATTCCAATACCATATGTTTAATCATCTTTAAATAGATAGGTTAAGGAGTACTTTAGGACTTTATACTTTTGTATGTAGTTGGACCCCCAATAAGTGTGTTGGTGGACTAGATCCTCTTGAGCGATGTGCATTTTGAGGTTGGTCTTGCACTGGGTCCTAAACTTTGCCATTTATTCGTATCTTTCGAGTTTGATTTGCTATTCTGTGAGTCAAGCCAAGTTGTTATGCCTTTTTGCCCTTGTCTAATTTGTTAATTGAAACTCTTTAATGCTATAACCACAAACAAATAATAAATTTGAAATTTTAAATAAGAAAGGATGTGCCCAGTCCACATAACGGCCTTTGTTAATTTTTAGTGTTCACACCGAAATTACAAAGTGATGGGCGATACTAACCATTGAAATATTTTCTTTGAAGCTGCTTCAATAGCGTTACCAACTCTTACATTCTCTTACAACTTGCCTGTGAACTGTGAAGCCCATATCATTGCCCTGATGATCAAGTTTGGGTCCAGATTTGACGAGTTTGAGGTTGTTCTCGGCAAAGCCCCATTTGTCTTCATGAAACTTACCACCCCAGATGTCCAGGAGCCATCCACTGAATTTGACTTGAGTTACCCCCAGGACTTCCCTTCTTACAAGAAGTCAAAGATTGCTACTTTTTTATTACTCATCAAGTCTATTGTTCTCGTGTCTACCAGATCTACCGCTCCTGCATCAAGGAGAGTTGTTACACCTACTGTCACTAGATTTAATGTTCAGGTACCTATTGTGTCATCCACTAAAGGGAAATAAGTTTTAATTGATGAAGATTTAGATGATGTGTTTGATGCCCTTTCATCAGTGTTCGAAATCTGTTCTAGCTCGTGAGTTAAATGACTAACCAAGTCACAAAAAATGAACTTTAACTGCAAAATCTAGAAGGCCACCAAGGCCAAGGTTATGGAGTTAGTATTTGATGATTACATTCCTCAGTAGGAGAAAATAAAGGTGATTGACACCTCTCCTCTCTTTTGAGCGAGTTGGTTTCATCCTTTTTTCAGATTCTACAACAAATGAGAGTCTCTATTAGATTGTTGTTGCTTTACCATCACCACAGGATCATGGTAGGGAATGGAAGAAGCCCGCTCCTACCACTAGAGTATGTACTACATTTGAAAGATTAGCTGCTAAGAAAGGGTGTTCAATCACTTAGTTAATCAAGCTGGTAGGATGCGTAGTATCACCACAAATGAAGAAAGAGATTTTGAAAGATGTTAGATCTGCCCATCAGTCCTAAGGATTAGTTGAGGTTCCACCAGCCCTTGTTCTAGGCAGATTTCATTTTGGTAACTGAACCAAAACTGTTACAACCATTCTAGTGTTGTTACTCTAAAATCTGTAGGGTGTCAATTGGTTAAGTCACGACTGGGTCCGAGAGTACCGCCCAATGTCACTTGTAAGGGTTTCGTGAAGGGGGATAAAGGGAAAAGATCGCTTAACAGTGTACTTGGTTTGTACCATAGGGAGCATGCTTCTCTCTGATGCACCGATGCCTCCACCTGGACACCCGGTCATAAGGCATCAGCATCAAAGGAGAAAATGTGGATACCCAAGGATGCCACACCAGTAGATTTTAATGAGCGCTTAGATCGGTCCCAGGGAATGAAGCATAGTTCTGATATACCATATGTTGTTACCACCATCATTACAGAGTCTATTTCTAAGTAAAATGATGGCCTGAAAGGATATATATATAGCTTATAAGGTTATTCAGAAGAAAGCAATCATGGATAAAGTGGAAAAGCTCTGAGTTGAAATTTTAGAGTTAGCAAGAGAGCGAGGAGTAGCTGTTTATGATGATGATGGAGATTTTGATTTCACAGATTACCTCTATGAGGAACTAATGGAGATCAGTCATCGATACTAGAGTCGCATCATATGCGCGTTAACCCCAGCCGCTTATTGAGGGGAACACTGTGGATGATCTGCTTAGGGCTATTTTTCTAAGAGATGAGGAGATCAGCAAGATGGAGAATATAATGGAGGAGATTTCCACTACCATGGCCACCAAGGCTACAATGCATGGACAATCACCGTCGTAGTAGATGGCTTTGTCGGAGGGCAATCAGCCTGATATTATACACATTACCGATGAAAGTAGGTAAGTGGCATCTGCAAAAAGAGACGAGCCATAAAGGAAGGGCTCTACTTAGACTTTAGTGTTGGAATAGGATATCAAATATTTGTTTGAGCAGTAAGTGAAAGAAGCCTTAGCTCAATCTAAAGGAGGAGCATCTATTTCAAAGGGTAAACCTTACTCGGAGGAATTTGTTGTCGTGTCTTACCCCAAGGGCTTTGTGTCACCAAACTTCAAGATGTTTGATGGAACCAAAAATTCATGTCAACATATAGCATATTTCATAGCCAGTTAGTGCAATACCAAAAATAATGAAGCACTTTTTTCGGTCAATTTGTCAACAGTTTATCAAGAATTGCATTTGATTGGTATGTCAAGCTACCCAACGAATCAGTGAGAATGTTTGTCAAGTTGGAGCAGTTATTTATCATAAGATTTGCTGAAGTGCAGTACCTTGTTAAGATAGGAGATCTCATGGTTAAGTGGCAGAAGCCCAACGAGACCTTGGTGGATTACTTCTTGAGTTGGAGAAACTTAAGCATATATGAAC
>NW_018165432.1:19675-21819 GCF_001263595.1 Phalaenopsis equestris
TATATATATAATTTTAGAAAAATATGAAATTAAATTGATCCCATATCTTTCATAGTTTAAATGAATGAGCACTCTACCTCAAACCCTGTATCTATCTCACGAGATAAACACAAGACTTGAGGTTGAGACTCGATCAAATAAACTAAGAAATGTATGACATCCATTTGGTCTGCGAAAATCATTTTATTTATCGACAAGTTTTCCTATTTAATACAAAGAATTAAATAGGGTTTATATTAAGCTAAGTTCAGAAAAGCTTTCTATCACAAGCCCCTATAGTTAATTACATCTTAAATGACTGAAGTCACCTAAGAAAACTCTCGATAAAAATCAGGAAATGTTATCTTCAAAGAGGTCAAGAAGGATAGGACTTTTTAATGAAATCGGACAAAGAGGTGTGAAAGGGGAATGGTTTAAATTTGGAATATTTTTTTATAGAGTCCAAAAGAGGAAGAACTAGAGGAATTCATAGATCTGGAGGATTACCTCGGTGTCTTCCCAAGCTATCCTATCATTTGGCTTCAGTTTTGAGGTCAAATTATTTAAGTTTCTCATCCTGCAAATTTTATTTGTTTAGGAATTACATTCGTGTGAACAACCACATAAATAGCCTGGAAGATGTGAGGATTTAGGTCGTGACAAATGACAACCTTAGAATCCTAAGATGAGTTAGGGCTTATATTGTACATTAGAGCTATACAAATCCTTAAAGATAAGTTGAGGATTTATGTTGCATAAGCAAACAACCACAAAATCCTATGGCTTGTTATTTAATTCTAATAAAAGATATGTTGTTTTAGATCCTCTTGTTGTTGAAGATGGCCGTGCTACCCACAATGCTAACTTTAAGCTCCTTATCGTGATAATTAAGTTTTCTAATGTGTCAAGTTATGATGTCAAATCAGATGTCCCTATGGTTACAATTATTTAACTATTATGGGGCATATTAAAGTTGATTAGAGTGACACCGATTAAGATCCTATGGTTCCCTCGTTCTGGTACCACTATTTTCTATCTAATTCACTTAGTTCAAATGAGTTTACTAAACTCAACATAATGAGATACACACTTTCATTTAGACCATAGGAAGTCTCGTTAACAATCGTAGATTACCTCCTCCGAGGGATTCCCGATCATCCGATAGAGATGTTTTCATTTAGTTGCAATTGTTGTTTTATGATGTTTTTGATTAAATATTGAGTTGTCTTATATTTTGAATGTTGTGACGGTGAATTTTATCTTGGTTGATTTTCGTTTTGGTTTTGGTTTTGCGTCTATCCTAATAGTTTTGGTTTTCGTGCAATGTGACATTGTTGTTTAACAGATGCAAGCTCAAGACAAGAAGTACAGATAGGTAAATGCATTAATTTAAAAGCGTACGTGTCAATTCATCTCATTCCAGCACCTGAAAGGTTAGTACTCGTAACGAATGTGTATAATTTTGTAAGAAATTTAAATTGCAGGAGTAGATGAAGGTTTAGTTACTAAACCCTAAGATATGATTTTATTGAGTCTTGGAAGATCTTAATGGATGATTTTAGAACAAATATATGGCAAGTTTAGTTTGCCATTAAGAATGTCCAATAGATTTCAAAGTGCTCGAGGCATGAGCCTGGATCACTTTGAAGATCTCTTGAAATATTTTGAGTTCATTTTTGGACTTATCATATTGTTCCATTAATCATCTGAGGTCGAAGTGTGACTACCCCGTTTCTCAATGAAACTTGATAATTTAATTTTCCCAAGGACAGGGTACCCAATTAAACAATTGATAGTTCATTTAAAGGTTATGTGAGTGGGTGCCCCTACGGTAATTTTATGTCATTTAAAGTTTGTGGTGCCCACAATTAAGGTCAGACTAGTAGTGTTTAAGGATGTTAATCACCAATCATGTTGTCTTCTAAATCTAATCAATTGAGTTTAGACATCAAGCCAAGGTCACTACTAAGCCCTTGACAATCATGATAGGTGAGATGATGATTGTCAAGATTTTTTATTCAAGTGATTTATTTTCTTATCAAATAGTCAAATTATGCTCAACTTTGGGCTTAAGAAGAGTAGACTATCATCTTTCCGACTTAAGCCCATAACTTAAAGAATCGTCTGATCATAATTGACTTCTAAGTCAAGAAGATTAGCAGGAG
>NW_018165432.1:23147-26915 GCF_001263595.1 Phalaenopsis equestris
CAAGAGTTTCACCGGCTCGGTCTCCTCCATCCATTGGATACACGCGCGATTGGATGGCTCTTTGTTATCGTCCCTAAGTGACCTAACCCATAAGTCGTTCACATTAAAATCCTAAGATATTGATCTAGACTCAACCAGATTGCGTGGGGTTTATTTCTAAACCTTCATCTACTCAAGACAAACACATCTATATGCTTAATAAAGTATGAAATCATGTCATTAAAAATGGAGAATCAAAATATGCTCGGGCTAGAGTTAGAGCTCAATACCTTGCTCTTTGTTTAAGAGGGGAGGCATCAATTAGATGGTTTTTGTAGCTTTGATTGGACCCAATGAACCTCCAAATGAAGTCTTGTGCCCTAGTGAATTATCTAGATATGATTTTGATCAAGGTGGATTTCAGGTGTGGTCTAGAGCTATGCTAGAGGCTATTTCATTGGGGGCTTTTGTGGGGAATCAGCTTCTTTCACTGTGGGGATGGTGTGTGCATAATTAATTGGATTTTGGTGCAATATGGTGGAGTGGAGAGATCTATTCTGGTTTTAGAGCAAATTTTAGTGGAGAAATTGGCTCTCAGGGGGGGCTCACCGGGGCTGGGCGGGAAAGCAAGGGGATTGATCTTAGGAAGGATTGGAGAAGCTTACATGAGATTTTGGTAGAGTTTCCCCAAGGTTTCAAGCTCTCTTTCTCTCTTTTGGCCGTGGAGAGCTTTATTTATAGCCATGACTACCTGGTGGAGCTCAGAGTTTGAATGTGGATGCTAAGGCTTGCTGAGGTGGAGGGAAGAAAGGCTCTAATGGCCAATAGGAGTTAGCCAAGTCAGGGATGTTTATATTTTGGTTTTGGCCACTTATGGCTCCCTTGGGCTAGCTATTTCCAGTGGCTAAGGTGGTGGCTGGCTAGGGTATGGTCATTTCTTGGCTCACGGAGGACAAAGGGTGTTTAATGATGGTTAACTCCTAAGGGTAAGTGATAATGGCCAAGGTATTTGTGTTTAGGCCAAATATGGGGTGAAATTACTTAAATCAAAGGACCAATGGTCCATAGCTCATCTTGGCCAATTTAAGTGGGTTTAGCCTAGTCCATAGGGTGTATTTGGTGGTTGTGGTGTCATTAACTTGGTCGCTTAGACATGGTTAAGTCAATTTTGTTGCATGGGTTCAATTTGGGTCAAAATGGCTAGAAGTTGGGTTTGGGTTAGTCTAGCCATGACATTGAGCTTAATTTATTGATGAATATTGTGTAGATGATTTTCATAAGAGGTTTTAAAATGATTTGGAGTGATTTTGAATTGATTTGGGGGTTCAAATTGGAGGATTTTCTACATTTGATCAATTTAGGGGTGTTGGGTTAGACTTGGGTCTAGGTTAGGATAAGGTTGGGTTAGCTCCAAATTTATAGTTCAAAATGGTCTATAGGAATGTAATGAAGAGTTTTCAACATAAATTGGGTGTCAATTTTAGGGTTTGGGCATTCAATTTTGTGGAATTTTGGGATATAGCCAATTTGGGGAAAATTTGGGAATTTTTGACTTGGGTTAAAACGAAGTGAAATTGGGACTTCACCAAGACCAATTAAAGGTCAAATCAGATGTGTAGGATTATTATCAAGAGCTTATGATTCAAATTTTAGCAAATTGAGTAGGTTATGGGGTTCAATTAGGTGGGGTTAAGTCATAGGGTCAAAATTGGGGGTTTCAATTTGGATAAAAATTTAGCTCAAATAATAAGACAATTATGCTCATTTGATTTTTATTTATCACATGGAAGATGAATCTGAGTTTAGGATTACAATTGAGGGAATTGGGGCCAAATCGATGGACATTTGAAGTGAATTTGGGGAAATTGGGCCTTTAAAGGTAATTTAGGGGTTTTGGTCAAAATGGTCAAATTGGCCAAATTGGGTTCAATTGAAGGATCCAAATTGGATTTGGAGATCTTTTAAGTGATTTTGGATGTTTTGGGAAAGTTCGAGGGGCCAAGGGTATTTTTGTAATTTTGGCAAATTTGGGGGCATTTTGGTAATTTTGGAATTTTTTGGTGGATTTGGGAAATTTGGGTATTTCAAAATGGTTTGATATGATTTTTGAATAATTTTGGGTATTTTGAGTGAATTTGGGAATTTTGACAAAATTTAGGTTTTAAAGGGCATTTAGGTAGTTTGGGTGGATTTAGCGGTAAAAAGCCAAGTTGGATATTTTGGTAGAATTAGGGTGCCAACCACCTTATATGAGCTATGGAACAATGAAATCCATATTTGGGTCCTCTATGCAGTGGTCTTAGCTAATCCCTAGCCTAGGGCTAGTGGATCTAGGGGACCATCTACTTGAGTCTCCCAAAAGATCAAGCGATCAAAGTTAACAATTCTGGTTTAAGGTTGTAAGTGGATATAAGTGATAGTGAGCGCAAGTGAGTAAACTAGCTCCAGACCAACACCCAGGTTAACCCTAAGGTTAAGCAGTACTATGGGGTCTCTCTTTGAGGTCCTTCACACTGACCCCACCAACTAAGTGCTAGAGGTTAGGACCAATGTGTGGAACTTCAATTTGAGCAGGGAAGGGTTTATAATTTCTAATTGTGAGAGTTCCTTTTCTAGTTTTTTAGGAATAATCAACAAAAAATTCCTATGGTTAGACCCTAGGCTACTAAAGAGGGAAAACTAAACCTCGACCAAAAGTGAGGTCGACAAATGGACCCCCAATAGGTGTGGTGTGATGGGAAAGCACACCGCACGTATTGGCGTTGACCGACAAAAACCAACACAGACTTCTAATCGAACAGACCTATAATGAGGTGTAGAATCGAGTGTTAGTTATTCCTGCTAGGGAATTAGTAAGTGAATCAAATTGAAACCAAGGAGTAAGTACTCTCGCTGGGGATTGGAGAGTAAGTTTGAAATTATCAAGTTTTAGGTGCTGTCAGAAGAGGGGAGATAGTATTTAGATACTGAATCTGAGGTGGGAATTGAAATTTAGGTATCAATTCCCAAAACGGAGAATCGAGATTTAGGTACCAGCATGGAAAGGAGGGAATCAAAATTTAGGTACTGATCCTAAAATGTGAATGGAAATTTAGGTATTAATTTTAAAAGGAGAGTCAGAATTTAGGTACCGACCTCAAAAGATTGGAATCAAAATTTAGGAACTAATCTCAAAATTAGAATTGAAATTTAGGTATCAATTCCAAAAGGAGAGTTAGAATTTAGGTAACTACCTTGAAAGGAGGGAATCAGAATTTAGGTACTGATCCCAAAATGGGAATTAAAATTTAGGTATCAATTCTGAAAGAAGAGTCAAAATTTAAGTACCAACCTCGAAAAGAGGGAATCAAAATTTAGGTACTAATCCCAAAATGGGAATTGAAATTTTGGTATCAATTCCAAAAGGAGAGTCTAAATTTAGGTATCGACCTCAAAGGGGGGGAATAAGAATTTAGGTACTTATCCCAAAATGAGAATTGAAATTTAGGTATCAATTCCAAAGGGAGAGTTGGAATTTAATTACCGACCTCGAAAGGAGGGAAACAGAATTTAGGTACGGATCCTAAAATGAGAATTAAAATTTAGGTATCAATTCCAAAAAGATAGTCAGAATTTAGGCACCGGCCTTGAAATGAGGGAATCAGAATATATGTACTGATCCCAAAATGAGAACTGAAATTTAAGTATCAATTCCAAAAGGTGAGTCGGACTTTAGGCACCGAACTCAAAAGGAGGGAATCAGAATTTTGGTACTGATCCAAAAATGAGAATTGAAATTTAGGTATCCAT
>NW_018165432.1:27138-34989 GCF_001263595.1 Phalaenopsis equestris
AATAGAATGTCTTACTCCATTCAAGGTGATCTTATACCAATCTCAAAGATATTTGTAGAGAATCGGATGTCGTGTTCCATTCAACGGGGTCTTATACCAATCTCAAAGATATGTGTAGAGAATTGGATGTAGTGTTCCATTCAAGGGTTCCTTATACCAATCTCAAAGAAATGTGTAGAGAATCAGATGACGTATTCCATTCAAGGGGGTCTTATACCAATCTCGTAGATATGTGTCACATTAGGGAGGAAAGCACTGGAACGCACATCCAACCCAAAGGGTGGCAATTAAAATAATTATTGTATCGGTACTATCACTAAGAACAATATGAAAATAGTGTAGAGGATTTGGGACGTTGAGCTCATAGATATGTGTCATGTGAAGGTAGGTATTAGTGAGAAAAATTCATGAAATTTTGTCAGATTCAGTGCAGAATGTAAAACTCCATAGGGATTGTGAAGAGAATTAGTGTAGACAAGAATAGTCGTGTTGCGCGAGCAAAGAGTGAGAGATCTCGAAATCGAGAGAATCAGCTCAACAGATTTATTTTCTTTTCTTGTTGTTTTTATCACATTTAATTATCAAAATATATTTTTAAAATTTATATTTCATTGGTTGATTTTTTAAAAGAGGGTTTTTTATTTGAATTATATTATTATCAACTTTTTATTATTTTGTTCTTCGTTCATTGTATTTCAGAACCAATGTATGGTTCTGTGGCACTATATCCATCGCACAAAAGAACAATTGAACAAATAGATTAAATTCTGAAAGAGATTTCAGTAATCTTCTTCAAACAAAAGTTACAGACTGAGCATAGGCTGAAGCATAAAAAAGGTACAATATTCTTAATGCTCAAAATAACATCTGGAAATATCTCATGTTGGGTACATATCGCAAGCTGAGCATATCTGATACATATATCATTGTATCTGCTGTGTCAAAACGTAGTATAAAAAGGTATCCCCTGACTGTCCATCCTCAGTGAAGTGAGCTCCTGACTGAGCTAACCTACTATGCCACGCTACAAGACAAGAGTTCCCTTTGCATGTGCTTAGAAGTGCAAATGCCTCATAGCTCGTAAGGTTGTAGCTCATCTAATTCCAAATCTAGTTGGAATCTATATGGCATCTTGCTGCTATGCATCCTTCTGAAAGTTACAGACACCCTGCGGTGTCGTACCCCTAGAATGCAGTGCTTGGCAATATCTGCTCCACTTCCTTTAAGAATCAGTACTGAACCCACCAGAAGTGGAATCTCCACGGATCGTCTGAACTCGCCAGGGCCAATGACATCAATGTCTTTCCTAAATAGGTTATTTCTCTTACTAATGAGGGAGACTGTGCAAAAAGGTCTCATAAATTGTGATGGTATATATGTGGGGGAACGCTATCACCTTCATCATAAATATTGATGATGTAGCTATTAGGAATGCAATCAGCTGGAAGTATGCTCCATCGAACAATTCTTTTGATCATCCAATTTATCATAGAGGGTAACAGATCAACCTTATCATGTCTTAAATCCCCGGGTGCTTTCCTTTTTTGTCTTTAGTGAAAATGTAACAACAACCACATTGTATGGTGATTTTGCCTTTTCCACGCATAATCCATTTCCGTGGTTCAGAATAGATTCTCTCCATCAGAAGACCCGCTCAACCCTTGTCCCTTAGGTCAAATATGCGGTCGAGAATGCTTCTTTCATCGCTTTCGGAGAAGACTCCAGTGTACATCACCAAGGCTTCTAGTATATTGATGAATCTTCCTGGAACGCCTACATAGAATTCAAATCTCTCTTGTTTTCCTTACTTATTTTATAGTATTCTATCTTGGTGATGATCGGTGGCTGTGAGGATGATCCCTTATTCCAATATTAGTAGGAACCCATGTTGGTGTTGTCTTTGTATCCAGCGGAATATATGATTCCTGCATTAAGTGATTAGTGATCTGAAATCCACTATCGGTGAATGTATACTCCTCCAAAGTACTGTAACGCTCTAAGTGGAGAACATTGCAGTTCGAACATTCCATGAACACCTCTGTAGCTGGTATTTGCATGGGAATCTCGGTGTTGCATTTTGGGTAACACATACAAAGCACATCTAGAACCTCTGGTATCATCAGCTCTATAGTGACCTCGAACTCATCCTCTGTGGCGGGGAAGTTGGAGGAAGTCTCTCTCATGTATGGATCGTAAATTTTGCTCTTATGAATTGGGGTAAGCAAGTCTTTTGCCTCCTTCTGGCGTCTTCTTACTTCACACAGGAAAGCTCTATGTTTTCGGCGACTGACATTTTTGTGTTGCATCCTTCGTAGGGGTGTGTCTAGCAGTCTCTCATCGTCAGTAGTGACTAGGCCTCCAGTCGATGCAATTATCATAGATGGCAGACAACTAGTCCCCTGCATCGGGTCTTGCTGCATTATCACTTTCATCCCCTTCAGTGAGGAATCTTCCTTAGTGTTGACCTTCAATAGTGATGGTAGCCCTTCTTTTTCTCGATGGCTGGCCACGTGCATCAGGGGACTCTCATAGTCTATATCGACTTGACCGAAATCCATGTCGAAGTCTATGATGCCACCCTGGGGTGCCCTTTCTTTATTAAGTGCGAGATTCCAGCCATCCTTGAAAGCAAAAATCAGCCTTTGTCCTGACATTTTCTCTGTAGATGACAGGAAAAACATCAATGAGCTAAAATTAAGCAGGAACAAGAACAAAACAAACTATTTATTAGGCAAAATTGTAGTTTATGTTGGTGAGAGAATCATTTATTTATGTATATATTTTATTTAATTTAGTAAAATATCAAACTTAAAAGTAGAAAGATGAAATTGAAGTATATAATTTCAAAAGTTTTCATTTTATTGAAGTTAATTTTATTACAAGATTTGGCCAAATAAATAACCCCAGAACAATTAAAATTTCAATTCAAGCAATGTCAAGTTGCATAGTATTTCTTCAAGTATCATTCGTTGATTGGCAACATGGGACATTCGCCTCAGAAATCCACCAGCTGGTAGGCTCATCATGAATAGACTTTTTCTATGGCAAATGGTCATTTCCAAGTTGGCTTGAATTGTCCATTTATCTTGTAGCGTGCAAGAATAGGCATTTTGAGAACAAGTATGAGATCACCAACTTTGAATGTCCTTGGGCAGACCAATTTGTCATGAGCTTGTACCATCTTTGCTTGGTTATGCTCCAGGTGTTGTTGTGCTTCTAGTCATTTTCCTTTGAGACTTTCTAATTCTTCAAGTCTGAGTTTTGCACTTTCTTCTATTGTAAGTTTATTGGCAATAGCGACTCTGAGAGACGGCATCAACACTTCTAGCGTTAGTACGGCCTCAGACCCATATACGAGCATGTAGGGTGTACACTGAGTGAGAGTCCTAAAGGTTTTATGGTAGGCCCACAAGGCTTCTAACAGTTTGTTATGCCAATCTCTTTTGTTATAGTCTAATGTCTTCCTCAAAATCTATACCAGTGTCTTGTTGAAAGCTTCGGTCAGGCTGTTGGACCTAGGATAGGAGGTCGTCATGTATCTCCAGTCTATCCCATCCCGCTTGAAGAAATTATTGATTTTTGTACTCTTAAAGGCTGTCTCATTGTCAAAAATTATTCTGCACAAAACTCTTAAATGATAGATGACTTGGCTCTTGAAAAATTTAAGGGTGTGTTGTGTTATAACCTCTCGTAACAGCACTGCCTCAGCTCATTTGGAAAAGTAATCTATAACGATGAGTATGAATCTGTGTCCTTTAAAGGATGGAGGGTCTATCAGACCTATTATGTCCATGCCTCGACACTCGGATGGCCACGAGGAAACGGTTGGGTGTAGCACATTTGGAGGTTGGTGCAAGACCACCCCATGCACTTAGCACTAGTGACATCTTCTAGCTGCATCCATGCAGTCAGCATCATTACTGGCCAATAATATCTAAGTCTCTTGATTTTCATTTTAATCTTTGGCTCTCACTGGTGAGCGCCACAAAATCCAACATATACTTCTTTGACAACATTTTGTGCTTCTGCTTTGCTCAGACATCGCAGCCACATCTGATCATATCATCTTCTATAGAGGACATCACCTACTAAAGCATACGACATAGCCCTTCTTTTGATGTGATGCATTGCTGATTTGTCTTCTGATAGCTTTCCTGTTTATAAATATTCTATTAATGTCTTATGTCAATCTTCATTGATATCAGTAACCACAATCATCATTTCTTCCTCTTTTCTGAACTTGTGTAGATTTTTTAGGTCAATTTGAGACAATACTTGTCTCCCTTGTATAGTAATGTCAATGAAATCCTCCGGGGGACATGTCAATTCTTTTGCAAGTTTTTCTTAAGCATTTTCTTAGGCATTATCTCCTTGAGGAATCTAGTAGAAAGTTACATTGGGAATCTGCTCGAGCAGCTTCATTGTGTATTGGAGGTATTCTGCTAACCTTGGTTTTAAAATATTGTATTATCCGACGACTTGTGGGATTATGAGTTGTGAGTCACCATAGATAAAAATAACTGTTATATCCATAAAAATTGCTAATTCCATCCCTGCAATTAAGGCTTCATATTCTGCTTCATTGTTGGTACACAGCTTTGTCAGGTAGTATGAGAACCTCAGCATACCCTAATCTTATGTGATGAAGATCAAACCAATTCCTGCTTTACCTGGTATAAATGTGCCTGATCCTTTGTCTTTTCTGGCTGATGAGGCTCCATCAAAGTACATCTCCTAGCGTTGCGCACTGGAGAATCCCATTTATAATATTTGTTCATCTGGTAACTCGTTATTAAGAGGGAACACAACTGGAAGTGGTTGTGCAGTGAGAAAATATGTTAAAATCTGTGCCTTGATAGCATGGAGGGAACCAAAGTTATATCAAATTACAACAAAATCATCGACCATCTTGATAGACTTCCAGAGAGTGTTGGTTGGGACATCAAATATTGCAACATATTAACTTTCAAAATTAAGGTAATCTTATGAGAAACCATGTAATTTCTTAGCTACTAGACGGCAAAAATCATAGCTAGACAATGCTTCTCAATAGGCGGATACCTTATCTCTATAGGTATAAGATGACGACTCAAGTAGTAGAGTGCATTTTCCTTACTCTCGTGATTGATTTGAGCTAAGAGGGCTCCAAGAGAGTCATCTAAGGCCGCGGTATAAATTATCAACATTTTTCTCGGGATAAAGGCTGCCCAAACAGAAGGTGTCGTTAAATATTGCTTAACGTCCTTGAAAGCCCGCTAGCATTTCTCTTCCTAAATCAATTTCACATTTTTTTAACCATTTCCGAGAAGGCCTGACACCTTCCTGAAAGATTAGAAATAAAGCGTCTCAGATATGCCAACTTTCCTTGGATGGAATGTAATTGTTTCAAGGTTTTGGTTGGAGGTATTTCTAAAATAGCTTTAATCTTATCCAGCTCAATCTTGATTTCCCGATGACGGACAACGAGGTAACGCAAAAGGCGCACTTTAAGGGATTGATCTTAAGGTCATAAAGTCGTAATCGTTCGAACACGACCCTCAAATCGTACAGAAGGTTTACTTTCTATTTACTTTTGATGACCAAGTCATCCACATAGAATTCCACTTTGTTGTGAATGAGATCATCAAAGATCTTTATCATAGCTCGTTGGTATGTTGCTCCAGCTTTCTTCAACCAAAATGGCATCACTGTGTAGCAGAAAATTCTAATTGGTGTTCTAAATGTTGTAAGTGCTACATCCTCGGGAGCCATCTTTATTTGGTTATAACCTGAAGATCCGTGCATGAAGGAGAAAATTTCATGTGTTGAAGTGATATCCACCATCATTTATGGTATTGGCAATGAAAGTTCATCCTTTGGACATGCTTTGTTCAAATCCCTGAAGTCAACACATACACGAATTTATCTATTTTTCTTTTTAACAGGTACAATGTTAGCTAACCATGTGGGGTATTACTCTTCTCGTATGAAGTTAGCGTATATTAACTTCTTCACCTCAATAATGACTTGCTGCTCTATCTCGAGGCACATCCTTTTTGGAGCTTGTCTTACTAGGGTCATGCATTTATCCACCCTGAGTTTATGAATTGCAATTTCTGCTGACAGTACTAACATTTCATCATAACTCCATGCTAAGTAATCTTTGACATCTATTAACATCCTGATAAATTTTAAGGATTCTTCATCGTTGAGTAGAGAACTTTAAAATGTAGGTTGGGGCTGCTCTTCTATCTCAAGTTCAATTTCCTTCAGTTTTTCAATAGTTGATTTGGTTTCTTCCTCAAATTCTGGCGAAGAATCTTCTATCAGTTTATCGATGGAGTCACCCTCTACATTGACAATCCTATTCCGATTTACTAGTAACAACCATGCAAAATTTTGATACATCGACTAATCCGATTGTACCAAATTTGTGACCCTCTTTCGAGTTAAGAGTTTGACTTTTGACATCCCATAATTTTTTTAAAAGTTTTAATTTATCTTTTGTCATTCGTTCAGGCAAATGCCTCTGTTGAATTAGTTTTTGTACACAAGGGGAGAAGTAACCAAAAGGCAATTTTGTTAATTCTTTAGGATCCTCATTCAAATTTACATGATTTTCAAGATTAGTAGAAATAGAAGCACGATAAAATTTGATCGGCTTTAAACCAGCGCTACGGACCTCCTTGACCTCTAAAATCTTGAACTTTTGAGAGAGAATCGGAGTAAGGGTCATGGTGTTCACATAGTGGTTTATCCGATCATACATTGTCTCATATTCGCTTTTCCCCGTGTCTTCCAAGGATATCTCATACTGATGTTTCTTCTGTTTTGTCATCATTATTTCATTTTCATAACTTTCTTCATCATCAATGTTGATGACTGGCCTAGCTCTTTCAACAATTAAGTTAGCTTTTGCTCGTTCACATCCCCAGCCTTGACCTCGAGTGTGCGGACTAAAAAAACCCCCACCATGTTGTTACAAAAGAGTGGCGGAAGATTGCTGAAGCAGAGCTGAATGTCCTTATCATTGTACTACTTCTGAATATTAACTTTTATTTATCATAACTTCATGAGAGAAAATAGTTTTCTTTATAGGTGAGTAGTAAGCGACGTTTTTGATGCAATGTTCTTGTCCTACCTTAGTGTAGAGATGACAGAATCATGTTGTGTTCTTGAAACCATGGTCGACCCAGTAGAGCATTGAAAGAGGTCTCGACATAGATAATATGGAATTTAACGGTTATTAGTAGTTCTCCAACTTTCATTAACAATATAATTGATCCAAAAGCTCTCTCTCTTTTGGTTGAATCCTCTTAGCATCATTTTATCGGTCGTAAGCTCTTGAGCTTCAATGTCCAAATAGGCCAATGTCTGTAGGCTCATCAAGTTTAGGGATGCTCCAGGATCTGCCAAAACTCAAAACAACATAAATCTGGTGATGTTAACGGAGATATAGAGTGGACGGATATGTTTGGCGGTATCGAGCAGCAAGTCTTCATATGTGAAAGTCACCCAGACTATTTTTTCAATGAGAAAACTTCATCCAAGGATGTGCTAGCCAACTAGGCTAAGCAAATCTCTGGGTTAAGCAAAGCTATAACTAGAGACTCTCTCATCTCCTTTGACATGATTGGAGAGTCATAAATGCTTAATTTGGCTGGCCTAGACTCAACCAAACTTTTTTCTTAAATATCATCTTATTTTTAGAAAATACCCCTGATCACAAAGAACTAAAAAAAACTAAGTTTCATAATTTTTTGAGTTATATTTTGATTTTTAAAAATCATTTAAGTGTTAAGAATGATATTTATCTTTAAAAATCAATTTAAGTTATCAAATGAACTCAAAATATTTTGAAACTTTTATGAT
>NW_018165432.1:35089-40524 GCF_001263595.1 Phalaenopsis equestris
TGGACCTTCCAAAATTTTCTTAGAATTTTCTAATCAATATGCTAATTTCCATGATTATTTTAAGGAAATAATGTGCAAGAACTTGAAAAATATGGATTTTTGTATAGAAACCTCTTCTGACTTTGGGAAAATCAGAGGATGTTTCCCTTGACAAAGGCTACAACATGCCAAAATTTCAAGCCAAGGTGATGTATCAATATGCATGTAAAATCAGAGGATGTTTCCCTTGAAGTTTATTCCACATTATTCTCCTCTGTTCACTAAGCAAGTGGGTTTTTTTATTTTATTTTTGTGATTTTTCTACACAAAGTTATGGATTTTCTAAGTTAAAGGTATTTAAATAAATAGGAAAAAGCCCTATTTATCTATTTAAACAGCGCGTGCTGACTAGATCCTAGGCAGCTCCGAAGGCATGTGTGGCGCGCTCTAGTTGGACTCCCCGGTCCACGTAGCTTGCTGACTCGGCCCATTGTTTATGTCTCGAGGTGTCATTCGGCTCGATCTTTCGGCTCGATCGCCCCCTTCCATTTGATAAACGCTTGATCGAACGACTCCCCGTCATCATCCCAGATATAATAATCCCGTGCCCGTCCACACTAAAACCTTAAGATCTCGACCTACACTCAACCAAATCACTTCAGGTTTGATCCTATGGACTCGTGTAAGTGAGATGAACACATCCATACGGTTAAAGTGCCATGAAATGAAGCTTAAGTAAAGGAAGAATTAAAATAAGCTTGGGAGGAGGATGAGTTTTATACCTTTGCTCTGAGAAGGGAGGCTTCGATCAGAGATGCTGGACACGTTCGTTGGGGTCCAAGGGGGTTAGGGATTGAGTCCCTGGTCTTGGTGAAAAGCCTAGGTATGAATTCGACCAAGCTCGATTTTTGGTGCTGGTCTAGAGCTATGGCAGAGGCTCTATGAAAATGGAATTTTATGGGACTTTGGCTTCTGTCACTCTTTTGAAGGTGTGGGCACAAACAATTGAAGTTTGATGGAGTGTGGAGGTGTATTGGATTCTTTCCTGGTTTCTGACAAGGTTCCAAGCTCAAAATTGAGCTCTGGCAGTGAGAATTGGTGAGGGAAAATGGTTGGATTAGTTGGAATGCTCTAAGGAGATCTTAGGGAATCTATGTGTGAAGTTTGGAGAGGCCTCTCTAAGAAATTTTCAGCACACCTCCCATGGCCGTGGGAGGTGAGTAAAAATGGCCATGTGGTGGCCCTCAGGGCATAATTTTGAGTGCATTGTGGTGCTTAGGTGGAGGGCAGAGGAGCTCCATAGTTTGATTTGGATGAGCTGGCCTCTAGGTTTGATTTGGGTGAGGTTCCATGGGGGTGACTCTCGGTTCTTAGCTTTTCCGACCACTAGGCTGGCCGACCGGCCAGGGGGACATGGCTAGGAGCTCAGGGAACCCAGAGGAATCCATCCCAGTAATTTAATGCAAATGTGTTTTGATTTGGCAAATATATCTTAAGCATGTGCATTTTTGGAAATAAGATCCCTTAATTTGGGGGACCTTTGGTACATGGCTTGATTTAGGTGATTTCATGGTGTTTGGACTAGTTTAGCCATGTTAATTGGCCCAAATAATTGTTGCATTTGGTGTAGATGATCATAAGGAACAACTTTGGTGAAAGATGGAGGTGGTTTTGAGTCAAATTGGGGGGTCAATTTGCAGAAATTTTGAAATTTAATCAATTTGGTCATGTTGGGCTAGACTTGGGTCTAGGTTGGGTTAGTCTTGGGCTAAGTCCAAATTAATTATTTTAAATGGTCAACAGGGACCTTATGAAGAGTTTTCAATATGATTGGATGCCAATTTGGAGGTTAAGGCAATCAATTGGGTGAAATTTGGGAACTTAGCCAATTTAGGGCTAGATTTGGGAATTTTGGATTTAGGCCAAATTCAAACAGATATGAGGCTTCACCAAGGTCAATTGATGACTTATTTTGATGTATAGGAACTTTATAAAGATTTTACAACATTAATTGAGGACAATTGACTAGGCTATGGGTTCAATTTAGTGAGATTAGGTCACATGGTCAAAATTGGGGTTTTGACCCAAACCAAAATTGGGCTCAAATAATGGACCAATTGAGCTTGGATTTGGTTTATTTTGGTCATATAAAAAGTGAATTTTAGTTTAGGATTGGAATTGGGCTCAATTGAGATCCAATTGATGGACATTTAAGTTGGATTTGGGGAAATTTGGGTCTTTAAAGGGCAATTTGGGGATTTTGGTTAAAGATGGTCAAATTGGCCAAATTCGGTCATGAAGTAATAAAGAGAAATGAAATTGGAAATATTTGGGATTTATTGGGATTTTTTGGGAATTTTTGGGATTTTGAGCCAAGAGGGGTATTTTGATAATTTGAGGGTGTTTTAGGGGTAAAAGGCCAAGATGGGTATTTTGGTAGAGTTGAGGTACCAACCATCACCAATAAGCTACGGATCAATGGAAACCCCATTTTGGGTCCTCTACATAGTGGTCTTAGCTAAACTATAGCCTCAGGGCTAGTAGGTTTACGGGGCCATCTACAAGAGTGCCCTAAAAGATTAAGGGATCTAGGCTAGAAATTTGAGTTTAGGGTTGTGAGTGATTGTGATTGTAGGTGAGTGTAATGAATGCCTTAGCTCCAGACCAACACCCAGGTTTAACCCTAAGGTCCAGCACTCCTAAGGGTGACTCATCCTAAGGATCCCCCACAGTGACCTCACCTTTTCTAGGAACAATCAACAGGAAAAGTCCTATGGCTAGGCCCTAGGCTACTAAAGAGGAACAACTAAACCTCAACTAAAAATGAGGTCAATAAATGTACTTCCAATAGGTGTGGTTTGCTAGGAAAGCACACCGCGCATATTGGCGTCGACCAACGAGATCAACAGAAACCAATACAGACTCCTAAGTCAACAAACCCAGAAGTACGTGTAGAGTTGTGTGTGTAATTTGTTTCTGTCAGCGAATTAGTAGGTGAGTGTTTGATTAAGTCAAGAAGTGGGCGCTCTCGCTGGGGATTGGAGAGTGGACTTTGAGTTATGAAATTTTAGAATGTTCTAGATGATGGGAACCAGTATGCAAGTGCTCACCCTGAGGTGGGAATTAAAATTTAGATATCAATTCAAAAAGAGAGAGAGAGTCAGGATGTGAGGACTGATCTCGGAGGACTGATCTCGAAAGTAATGAGTCAAAAATGTGTGACTGAGAATTGAAATGTATGTCAATTCTCAAAAGAGAGTGTCAGAATGTAAGGACTGACCTCAAATGTAATGAGTCAGAAATGTAGGACTGAGAATTGAAATGTATGTCAATTCTCAAAAGTGAGTGTCAGAATGTAAGGACCGACCTCAAATGTAATGAATCAGAAATGTAGGATTGATTCAGAAATGAGAATTGAACTGTAGGTTAATTTTCAAAGGAGGTTGTCGGAATGTAAGGACCGATCTCAAATGTAAAGAATCAGAAATGTAGGACTGATTCAGAAATGAGAATTGAAATGTAGGTCAATTCCCAAAAGAAAGTGTCAAAATGTACGGACCGACCTCAACTGTAAAGAATTAGAAATGTAGTATTGATTCAGAAATGAGAATTGAAATGTAAATATCAATTCGAAGATGAACGAATTGAAATGTAGGTATCAATTCAAAGATATGAGAATTGAAATGTAGGTATCAATTCCAGGAGAGAGTAGAAATTTAGGCATCGACCAATGGACCGACCTCAAATGTAAAGAATCAGAAATTTAGGACTGATTTGGAAATGAGAATTGAAATGTAGGTCAATTCTCAAAAGAATGTGTCGGAATGTAAGGACCGGCCTGAAATGTAAAGAAACAGAAATTTAGGACTGATTCGGAAATGAGAATTGAAATGTAGGTATCAATTGTGAGAGAATTGAAATGTAGGTATTAATTTGTAGATGAAAGAATTGAAATGTAGGTATCAATTCAAAGATGAAAGAACTGAAATGTAGGTATCAATTCAAAGATAAAAGAATTGAAATGTAGGCATCAATTCCGAAGATGAGAGAATTGAAATGTAGGTATGAATTCCGAGAGAGATTCGAAATTTAGGTATCGACCTCAAAATGTGAGAATCAAGATTTAGGTACTGATTTGAAGATGTGATTTGAAATTTACAAAGAGCTTGTGATGTTTAATTTGTAGTAGTGTGTTATATGAGAAAGTTGATTTTGGAGAATATTTGTAGAGTTCTGTGAAGTCATGTGCAGAATGTGAAATTCTGTGAGGATGTTCAGAGAGTTAGTGTAGGTAATGATGGTTGTGCTGGGCACAAAAAAAGAGTAGGAAATTTCGAAAATGGAAGTATCCACTCAACAGGTTTGTTTTATATTCATGTTGTTTTTATCACAATTGATTTTTCAAAAATGTGTTGTTTTTTTTAAAATTTTTAATTTTATTTGGTTGATTTTTTTTTTAAAGAAATTTGTTTTGTTATTTATCCATTTATGATTATCTTTTATTTTTGTTTTATTTATTGTTGAAGATTTTTCGTTTCGTTCTTTGTTCATTTGAACTCTGAACCATTGCACTCTAAATCATTGCATCGTTCGCGACTTCCATCCATCGCACAAAAAGGTAATTGACAAAAAGGCACAACTTGAGAGAAATTTCCATTAATCTCCTCCAATAAAGATGCAACAGATCAAACATAGGCTAATGCCTCAAAAAGAGTACATCATGTAATACATGCTGAAATGCATTGAGAGTCATCTCAAGATATGAGTACATCATAGACTGATTACATCAGATACATGTCAAGCTTGTTAAGAGAAAGAAAGTGAATCCTCTTCACTTGGTATATCGAGCTACTGATCAAGCAGACCTTCTGAGTCATACTCCAGGGTAAAAGTTCCCTTTGCATTTATTCAGAGGTACAACCTTCTCATAGCTCATAAGGAAACAGTTCTTCCAACTCTAGGACTTGCTGGAATCCATATGTTATCTTACTTTCATCCATTTTGCGGAAGGTCACGGACACCCTACGGTGTCGTACTCCTGGAATGCAATGCTTGGCCACGTCCGCACCGTTGCCCTTGAGAACAAGTACTAAACCAACTGGAAGAGGAATATCCATGCAACTGGAAGAGGAATTTCCATGGCTCCTCTGAATTCACGAGGGCCAATTATATTGATTTCTTTTCCAAAAAAAATATTGCTCTTACTCATGAATGAGACCGTGTAGAAAGGCCTCAGAAAGTCATGATGGTCAATGTGCGGAGTAATGCAGTCACCTTCTTCGTAAATGTTGATGATGCAACTGTTAGGAATGCAAGTGGCAGGGAGGATATTCCACTTGACCATTCTCTTTATTATCCTCTTTAACATCGGTGGTAATGAGTCCACCTGGTTGTATCTGAGGATCCCAGGCGGATTCCCCTGTCTGTCGTTTGTAAAATTGTAGCAACATCCGCAC
>NW_018165432.1:41862-44391 GCF_001263595.1 Phalaenopsis equestris
GTTTTCCCTCGAGACTCTCCAGTTCTTCAAGCCTGAGTTTTGTACTTTATTCCGTTGTGAGTTGGTTGGCAACGGTGATTCTGAGAGATGGTGTTTGGATCTCTAGCGGTAGCACGACCTCGGTCACGCACACGAGCATATAAGGTGTACACTGAGTGGGAGTCCTGAAAGTCGTCTGGTAGGCCCACAAGGCTTCTAACAGTTTGTTATGCCAATCCCTTTTATTTTCATCCAGTGTTTTCTTCAAAATCTGTACCAGTGTCTTGTTGAAAGTTTCAGCCAGACCATTTGCTATGGGATAGGAAATTGTAGAGTCTCTCAAATCTATCGCATGTCTTCTGACAAAATTATTGATCTTTGTGCTTTTGAAAGCTGTCCCATTGCCAGAGATAATTCTTTTTGGTACTCAAAAATGGTAGACGACTTGGCCTTCAAAAAATTGAAGGATGTGTTGTGCTGTAACCTCACGTAACGGTACTGCCTCTACCCATTTGGAGAAGTAATCTGTAGCGGCAAGTATGAATCTGTGCCCTTTAGAAGATGGAGGGTCTATCGGACCTATTATTTCTGTGCCCCAACACTCGAATGGCCATGAGGAAACAGTTGGGTGCAGCACATTCGGAGGCTGGTGTAAGACCACCCCATGCACTTGGCATTGGTGACATCTTCTGGATATATCCATGCAATTGGACATTATTGCTGGCCAATATTATCCGAGTCTTTTGATCTTCATTTTCATTTTTGGTCCCGACTGATGAGCGCCACACAATCCGACATGTACTTCTTTAACATGTACTTCTTTGACAATATTCTGTGCTTCGGCTCTGCTTAAACGCCGTAGTCACATCTGGTCGAACGATTTTCTCTAGTGAACATTTCTCACCAGTGCGTAAGACATGGCCCTTCTTGTGATGTGGTGTGCCTCAGACTTGTCTTCTGGCAAGCTTTCTAGTATGCAAATATTCTATTAATGGCTTGCGCCCATCTTTGTTGATGTCTGCAACTGTATTCACGGGTAGGTAGAGTTTCGAAGTCATTTCGAGACAAGAATCGTCTTCCTTGCACCGTGACTTCGATGGAATCCTCCGGGGGACATGCCATTTCCTTAGCGAGTTTATAGCGAGAAAGCATGTTCATTGTGTCATCTCGCTAAACGTCCGAAGAGTGTTGGTTGGGTCATCAAATGTTGCAAGGGATTAATATTCAAAATTAGGGTAATCTTGTGAGAAAGCATGTAATGTCTAAGCTTTTGAGCGGAGAAAATTAGTGCGAGACAATACTTCTCAATAGGTGGATACTTTATCTCCGTCGGTATTATATGACGACTCAAGTAGTAGAGATCTTTTTCTTTTCCCTCTTCATTAACTTGGGCTAAGAGGGCTCCAAGAGAGTCATCCAGAGCTACGGTATAAAGTTTCAAAGGTTTCCCTGGGATAGAGGCTGCCCAAACAGGAGGGGGCCTTAAAACGTCCTCAAAGGCCCGTTGGCATTTCTCTTCCCAAATAAATTTGGCATCCTTTTTAAATAATGCCGAGAAAGGTTGACACCTACCTGGGAGATTAGAAATAAAGCGTCTCAGATATGCTAAATTTTCTTTGGAAGGAACGTAGCTGTTTCAAGGTTTTAGGGGGAGGCATTTCCAAGATAGCTTTAATCTTATCCGGGTCGATCTCGATTCTTCGATGACGGACAACGTCGATGACGGATAACGAAACGTAGAAATTTCCCGGAGGTGACGCCAAAGGCGCACTTTAAGGGATTCATTTTAAGGTCATATCGTCGTAACCGTTCAAACACAATCCTTAAATCGTACAAATGATCTATTTTTCGTTTACTTTTGATGACCAGATCATTCACATAGCATTCTATTTGATTGTTAATGAGGTCGTCAAAAATCTTCGTCGTTGCACGCTGATATGTTGCTCCGGCGTTCTTTAGGCCGAATGGCATCACTGTGTAGCAGAAGATTCTAATCGGTGTACTGAAAGCTGTGAGCTCTGCATCCTCGGGGGCCATCTTGATTTGGTTATACCCTGACGTTCCATCCATGAAGGAGAAAATTTCATGTGTTGAAGCGATATCCACCATCATTTCCGGTATAGGTAGTGGAAACTCTTCTTTTAGACATGCTTTGTTCAAATCTCTGAAGTCGACACGAACGTGGGATTTTTCAAAGAAAATTCCTAATTTAAACAAGGTAAATTATAATGCCTCGAAATTTTTACTGGAGGTAAACCTAGACCATAGAAACCTTTGGATCAAATTTCATAATTTTTTGAATTCTCTGTGATTTATTAGAATTATTTTAAGTTTTAGGCTATTTAATAAAAATAAAATATTTTAGGTGGTGAAAATTAAGTTTTATATTTTTGAAAAATCTTCCTAAAGTCAGAGAACTCAGAGGACCAAGTTTTTATACTTTTTTGATTTTTTCTTGATTTATTGGGATTATTTTAGTGGAAACTCATTTTTAGCCTTTTAAAATTATTTTTAAGCTTTGAAAATAAATATCTTTATTTAGAAAATCAG
>NW_018165432.1:45138-47464 GCF_001263595.1 Phalaenopsis equestris
TATTCACTGAGCAAGAGGATATTTTTATTTTATTTTTGTGATTTTTCTACACAAAGTTATGGATTTTCTAAGTTAAAGATATTTAAATAAATAGGAAAAAGCCCTATTTATCTATTTAAACAGCGCGTGCTGACTAGATCCTAGGCAGCTCCGAAGGCATGCGTGGCGCACTCTGGTTGGACGCCGCCGTCCATGTAGCTTGCTGACTCGGCCAGCTGTTTATGTCCCAAAGCGCTGTCCAGCTCGATCTCCCCCGTCCATTTGATACGCGCTTGATCGAACTGCTCCTCGTCATCGTCCACAATAGAATGATCCCGTGCCCGTCCACACTAAAACGTTAAGATCATTGCCTAGACTCAACCAAATCTTTTCGGGTTTGATCTTATGGACTCGTCTAAGTGAGACGAACACATCCATACATTTAAGGTGCCATGAAATCAAGCTTAAGTAAATGAAGATTCAAGATAAGCTCGGGAGAAGGATGAGTTTTATACCTTTGCTCTGAGAAGGGAGGCTTCAATCATAGATGCTCGGCACGTCCATTGGGGTCCAAGGGGGCTAGTTATTGAGTCCCTGCTCTTGGTGTAAAGCCTACGTATGAATTCGACCAAGCTCAATTTCAGGAGTTAGTCTAGAGCTATGGTAGAGGCTCTGTGGAAGTGGGATTTGATGGGCCTTTGGCTTCTTTCACTCTTTTGAAGGTGTGGGCACAAGCAATTGAAGTTTGGTGGAGTGTGGAGGTGTATTGGGTTCTCTCCTGGTTTCTGACAAGGTTTCAAGCTTAAAAATGAGCTCCGACAATGGAATGGCTATGGGAAACTGGTTGGAATGCACTAAGGGGATCTTAGGAAAGCTCTGTGTGAAGGTTGGAGAAGCCTCTCTAAGAAATTTTCACCACACCTCCCATGGCCATGGGAAGTGAGTTTTTTATAAAAATGGCCATGGGGTGGCCCTCAGGGCTATTTTCAAAGGTTTCTCTGGTCATGATGGACCTCCCAAAATTTTCTTTGGATTTAATAACCAACATGCTAATTTTCATGATTATTTTAAGGAAATGATGTGAAATAACTTGAAAAATATGGGTCTTTGTATGTGGACCTTCTCTGACTTTGGAAAAATCATAGAATACTCCCCCTAATAGAGGCTACAACATGTCAAAATTTTAAGCCAAGGTGGTGTGTCAATATGCATGGAGAATCAAATGATTCCAAATAGTGCTTAATTAATTAATAATATTTTATGCATCAAATAGACTTTAAAATTATTCCACATTGTTCTCCTCTATTCACTGAGCAAGAGGATATTTTTATTTTATTTTTGTGATTTTTCTACACAAAGTTATGGATTTTCTAAGTTAAGGGTATTTAAATAAATAGGAAAAAGCCCTATTTATCTATTTAAACAGCGCGTGCTGACTAGATCCTAGGCAGCTCCGAAGGCATGCGTGGCGCACTCTGGTTGGACGCCGCCGTCCATGTAGCTTGCTGACTCGGCCAGCTGTTTATGTCCCAAAGCGCTGTCCAGCTCGATCTCCCCCGTCCATTTGATACGCGCTTGATCGAACTGCTCCTCGTCATCGTCCACAATAGAATGATCCCGTGCCCGTCCACACTAAAACGTTAAGATCATTGCCTAGACTCAACCAAATCTTTTCGGGTTTGATCTTATGGACTCGTCTAAGTGAGACGAACACATCCATATGTTTAAGGTGCCATGAAATCAAGCTTAAGTAAATGAAGATTCAAGATAAGCTCGGGAGAAGGATGAGTTTTATACCTTTGCTCTGAGAAGGGAGGCTTCAATCATAGATGCTCGGCACGTCCATTGGGGTCCAAGGGGGCTAGTTATTGAGTCCCTGCTCTTGGTGTAAAGCCTACGTATGAATTCGACCAAGCTCAATTTCAGGAGTTAGTCTAGAGCTATGGTAGATGCTCTTAGGAAGTGGGATTTGATGGGCCTTTGGCTTCTTTCACTCTTTTGAAGGTGTGGGCACAAGCAATTGAAGTTTGGTGGAGTGTGGAGGTGTATTGGGTTCTCTCCTGGTTTCTGACAAGGTTTCAAGCTTAAAAATGAGCTCCGACAATGGAATGGCTATGGGAAACTGGTTGGAATGCACTAAGGGGATCTTAGGAAAGCTCTGTGTGAAGGTTGGAGAAGCCTCTCTAAGAAATTTTCACCACACCTCCCATGGCCATGGGAAGTGAGTTTTTTATAAAAATGGCCATGGGGTGGCCCTCAGGGCATAAGTTTGGCTGCATTGTGGTGCTTAGGTGGAGGGCAGAGGAGCTCCATAGTTTGATTTGGATGAGCTGGCCTCTAGGTTTGA
>NW_018165432.1:50158-51287 GCF_001263595.1 Phalaenopsis equestris
TCAAATGTAAAGAATAAAAAATTTAGGACTGATTCGAAAATGAGAATTGAAATGTAGGTCAATTCTCAAAAGAAGGTGTCAGAATGTAGGGACCGACCTCAAATGTAAAGAATCAGAAATTTAGGACTGATTTGGAAATGAGAATTGAAATGTTGGTATCAATTGTGAAAAAATTGAAATGTATGTATTAATTTGGAGATGAAAGAATTGAAATGTAGGTATCAATTCAAAGATGAAAGAATTGAAATGTAGGTATCAATTCCAAAGATGACAGAATTGAAATGTAGATATCAATTCCGGGAGAGATTCAAAATTTAGGTATCGACCTCAAAATGTGAGAATCGGGATTTAGGTACTGATTTGAAGATGTGATTTGAAATTTACAAAGAGCTTGTGATGTTGAATTTACAATAGTGTGTTATATGAGAAAGTTGATTTTGGAGAATATTTGTCGAGTTTTGTGAAGTCATGTACAGAATATTAAATTCCGTGAGGATGTTTAGAGAGTTAGTGTAGGAAACGATGGTTGTGCTGCGTGCTCAAAGAGTAGGAAATTCTGAAAATGGAAGTATCCACTCAACAGTTTTGTTTTATTTTCTTGTTGTTTTTATCACAATTGAATTTTCAAAAATGTATTGTTTTCTTTAAAGTTTTAATTTTAATTTGTTGATTATTTTTTAAACAAATTTGTTTTCTTATTTATCCATTTATGATTATCTTATTTGTGTTTTATTTATTGTTGAAGATTTATCGTTTCGTTCTTTGTTCATTTGAACTCTGAACCATTGCATGGTTCGAGGCTTCCATCCATCGCACAAAAAGGCAATTGAAAAAAAAGGCACAACTTGAGAGAAATTTCCATTAATCTGCTCCAATAAAGATGCATCAGAATAAACATAGACTAATGCCTCAAAAAGAGTATATCTTGTAATACATGCTGAAATGCATTGAGAGTCATCTCAAGATATGAGTACATCATAGACTGATTACATCAAATACATGTCATGCTTGTTAAAAGAAAGCAAGTGAATCCTCTGCGCTTGGTATATCGAGCTCCTGATCAAGCAGACCTTCTGAGTCATGCTCTAAGATTAGAGCTCCCTTCGCATGTATTCAGAGGTACAACCTT
>NW_018165432.1:51337-51713 GCF_001263595.1 Phalaenopsis equestris
TTCTGCGGAAGGTCACAGACCCCCTACGATGTCATACTTCTGGTATGCAGTGCTTGGCCACGTCCGCCCGTTGCCCTTGAGAACAAGTACTGAACCAACTGGAAGAGGAATTTCCACGGCTCCTCTGAATTCACCGGGGCCGATTATATCGATTTCTTTTCTAAACAAAATATTGCTCTTACTCATGAATGAGACCATGCAGAAAGGCCTCACAAAGTCATGATGGTCAATGTGCAGAGGAATGCAGTCACCTTCTTCATAAATGTTGATGATGCAACTGTTAGGAATGCAAGTTGTTCCACTCGACCGTTCTCTTTATCATCCACTTTATCATCAGTGGTAATGGATCCACCTGGTCGTATCTGAGGATCCCAGG
>NW_018165432.1:51856-53515 GCF_001263595.1 Phalaenopsis equestris
GGCTCAGAATACGTTCTTTCCATGAGAAGGCCAGCTCGACCTCTATCTCTTAAATCGAAGATGCAGTCCAGAATGCTTCTTTCATCAGTTTCAGAGAAAACCCTGGTATATAGCTCTAGGCCTTCCAAAATGTTGATAAACCTTCCCTGAACCTCTTCATAGAACTGAAATTCTCTTTTGTTTACTTTTTTTATCTTGTAGAATTATACCATACCAGGGGTTGGCAGCTGGGAGCTGGCAACTGTCTAAGACGTTCCTTCCTCCGAGCCTCGACAAGAATCCAAACCGATGCTGGCCGATCCGAAATATGAGATTCAGCCTCAAGCGGGATGTATGATCATGGGCTCCATGGTGCGCGACGATTCGTCCCCACTAGGACATACAGCTCATTTTCCACCAAACCTGAAGTTTGAGACTTGTTGGTTCACGCAGTGTATTCTTCTAAGGTACTGAAACACTGTAGATGTAGAACATTGCAGTTTGGGCATTCTACAAATGCGCCCGTGACTGATGTCCTGGCTGGTATTTCGACGTTGTGCAACCTCTGCACAAGATATCTGGGACCGGGGGTACATCTGATTCTGTCAAAAATCCTGACTCTTCATTTGTAGTGGGCAGGCTGGCAGAAGTTTCTCTTAGCTCTGGATTGTAGATATGTCCCTCAGAAATGGGGGTAAGAAAACTGCTCACGTTTCTTTGGCGCTTGCGCTCTTGTCGCAGAAAGGCTCTCTGTTTCTTTTGGCTTGCATTTCTGCGTTGCGTTCTGCGGAGTGGAGTATTTGGTAGTTGTTCATTATGGGCACCTGTTAAGCCCTTTTCTGGATTAGCTATCATGGAGGGCACTCGGCTGGGCCCCTCCATCGGATCTTGTTCTGCTATCACATTTTTACCCTTACGTGACACGTCGTCTTGAGTGATCACCCTCAACAGTGAAGGTAGTCCATTCTTTTATATTGTTGACTACGCCCATTAGAGGACCGTCGTAGTCCATATCAATCTCGTTGAAATCCCTGTTGAGATCTATGACACCTCCTTGTGGCGCCATCTCCTTATTCAGTGTGAGGTTCCAGTCCCCCTGGAAGGCAAAGATCAGCCTCTGTCCTGACATTTTTTTGCAGACGACAGAAAGAAATGTCAGTTGGCCAAAGTCTGGCATGAACAAGAACAAAACAGAGTGTTTATGAAAGTAAATTTTAGTTTATTTTGATGAAAAGGATTACTCATTTTATGTGTGAGATTTTATTAATTTAATAGAATATTTAAATTCAAAAATAGAAAAGAGAACATGTGATGTTCAAAAATCTTCTCAAAATTTTCATTATATTGAGGTTAATAACCAAATTTAGACCCGGTCATAGACATATGGCCATATAGATAACCCTAAAACAATTAAAGTTTCAAAGTTTCAAAGTAAGTAGAGGCAAGAGGAGGCAAGCTACATCAGGTTGCGTAATAGGTTTTCAGGTATCGTCCATTTATTGGTAACATGGGTGTTTTGCCCTGGAAGTCCACTAACTGGTAGGCTACTCCTGTGTAGACCTTTTCAACGATAAGTGGTCCCTCCCAAGTTGGCTCAAAATTTCCACCTATTTTGCAGCGTGAAAGAATAGGTCTTTTGAGCACAAGTACGAGGTCACCAACTTTGAATGTCCTTGGGCG
>NW_018165432.1:53532-55914 GCF_001263595.1 Phalaenopsis equestris
CTTGTACCATCTTTGCCTGATAGAGCTCCAAATGTTGTTGTGCTTCCAATCATTTTCCCTCGAGACTCTCCAGTTCTTCAAGCTTGAGTTTTGCGCTTTTTTTCCGTTATGAGTTGGTTGACAACGGCGACTTTAAGAGATGGTGTCTGGATTTCTAGCGGTAGCACGGCCTCAGTCCTGTACATAAGCATATAAGGTGTACACTGAGTTGGAGTCCTGAAAGTCGTTTGGTAGGCCCACAAGTCTTCTAACAGTTTTTTATGCCAATCCCTTTTATTTTCATTCAGTGTTTTCTTCAAAATCTATATCATTGTCTTGTTGAAAGCTTCAGCTAGACCATTTGCTCTGGGATAGTAAATTATAGAGTATCTCCAATCTATCCCATGTCTTCTGACAAAATTATTGATCTTTGAGCTTTTGAAAGCTATCCCATTGTTAGAGATTATTATTTGTGGTACTCCGAAATGGTAGACAATTTGGCCTTTGAATCATTGTCTTGTTGAAAGCTTCAGCTAGACCATTTGCTCTGGGATAGTAAATTATAGAGTATCTCCAATCTATCCCATGTCTTCTGACAAAATTATTGATCTGTCCCATTGTTAGATATTATTCTTTGCTGTACTCCGAAATGGTAGACAATTTGGCCTTTGAAAAATTGAAGTACGTGTTGTGCCGTAACCTCACGTAATGGTACTACCTCCTCTCATTTGGAGAAGTAATCTGTAGCAGCAAGTATGAATCTGTGCCCTTTAGAAGATGGAGGGTCTATCGAACCTATTATGACTGTGCCCCAACACTCAAATGGCCACAAGTCAACAGTTGGGTGCAGCACATTTAGAGGCTGGTGTAAGCCCACACCATGCACTTGGCATTGGTGACATCTTCTAGTTGTATCCATGCAATCGGACATCATTGCTGGCCAATAATATCCGAGTCTTTTGATCTTCATTTTCATTTTTGGTCCCAACTGGTGAGCGCTACACAATCCGGCATGTACTTCTTTAACAATATTCTATGCCTCGGCTCTGCTCAAACCCCGTAGCCACATTTTGCCGAACTCTTCTGTAGAGAACATTTCTCACTAGGGCGTAAGACATGGCCCTTCTTGTGATGTGGCGTGCCTCGGACTTATCTTCTGGCAGCTTTCCAGTATGCCAATCTTTGTTGATGTTCGCAACTGTATTTATTTTTACTTCGTTTCCAAGCTTGTGTAGAGTTTCAAAGTCATTTCGAGACAAGACTCGTCTTCCTTGCACCGTGACTTCGATGGAATATTCTGGGGGACATGCCATTTCCTTAGCGAGTTTTGCTAAAGCGTCGACATGAGCATTATCTCCCCGAGGAATTCGGTAGAAAGTCACCTCAAGAATATGCTCCAGGAGCTTCATCGCGTACAAATGCTATTCTACTAATATTGGTTTCTAAAATCTGTATTGTCTGTCGACTTGCTGGATGACAAGTTGAGAGTCACCATAAATGGAAATGTTTGTTATATCCATTGAGATTGCCAACTCTAATCCGGTGATTAAAGCTTCATATTCTGCTTCATTTTTGGTGCACGGCTCCATCAGGTGGTACCAGAACCTCAACATACCCTTATCTGGCGTAATAATAATCAAACCGATCCCTGCCTTGCCTGGTATAACTGTGTCTGATCCTTTATCTTTCCTGGCTGACAAAGCACCATCGAAGTACATTTTCCAGCGTTGCGCACTAGAAATTCCATCTGTAGTATCTGCTCGTCTGGTAACTCGTCATTGGGAGAGGACCCAGTTGGCAGTGGGTGTGCAGTGAGAAAATCTGCTAAAATATGTCCCTTGATAGCACGGAGGGGCACAAAAGTTATATCAAACTGCAATAAGATCATTGACTATCTCGTTAAACGTCCGGAGAGTGTTTCTCAGGTCATCAAATATTGCAAGGGATTAACTTTCGAAATTAGGGTAATCTTGTGAGAAAGCATGTAATGTCTAAGCTTTTGAGCGGTGAAAATTAGTGTCAGACAATGCTTCTCAATAGGTGGATACCTTATCTCTGTCGGTATTAAACGATAGTAGAGATCATTTTCTTTTCCTTCTTCATTGACTTGAGCTAAGAGGGCTCCAAGAGAATCATTCAGAGTCGTGGTATAAAGTAACAACGGTTTCCCTAGGGTAGGGGCTGCCAAAACAGGATGTGTCATTAAATATTGTTTAACGTCCTCAAAGGCCCGCTGACATTTATCTTTCCAAATAAATTTGGCATCCTTTTTAATTATTGCCGAGAAAGGCTGACACCTACCTGAGAGATTAGAAATAAAGCATCTCAGATATGCCAACTTCCCCTAGAAGGAACGTAGTTGTTTCAAGGTTTTAGGGGGAGGCATTTCCAAGATAGCTTTAA
>NW_018165432.1:57360-58747 GCF_001263595.1 Phalaenopsis equestris
CCTAGTCCGTTCAACAATTAAATTGATCTTTCCTCGTCCGCTTCCCCGGCCTCGACCTCGGGTGCGTGAACTAGAAGAACCTCCACCAACTCGATGTTTGGGAGTGGTAGAAGGTTGTTGAAGCGGAGTTGTATGGCCATCTTTTTGTGATCCCTCTGAATCTTTATCTTTGTGTGTCAAAATTTTTTGCGAGAAGACGGTCTTCTTTGGAGGCGTTCGTGGATACCAACTTCATGTACTGAAAATGGTTGTAGATCTCCCTTGATGCAATTTTCTTTATCATCTTTCCGGTATTTAATGCACTGATCTAGGGATAATGGAACCATGTTATGCTCATGAATCCACGGTCGACCCAATAGAGCGTTAAACGAGGTCTCGGCATCGATGATATGAAATTTAACGGTTGTTACAAGTTCTCCAACCTTCATAAGCAATGAAATTGAACCAAGGGCTCTTTCTCCCTTTTGGTTGAATCCTCTTAACATCATCTTATCGGGGATGAGCTCCTGAACGTTGAAGTCCAAATATGCTAACATCCGTAGGCTCATCAAGTTAAGAGACGCTCCAGGATCCACTAAAACTCTGGATAATACAAATCTGCCAATGTTGACGGAGAAGTAGAGCAGACGGTTGCAGTCGGCGGTACCAAGCAGCAAGTCTTCATCTGTGAAGGTTACCCCTAACTGTTCTCTCAATGAGCAAACTTGATCTGAGGATGTGCTAGCCAACTGAGCTAAGCAAATTTCTGGATCTATCAAAGCTGTAACCAGAGATCTCTTATCTCTCCTTTGACAGGATCAGAGCGTGTAGATGCTTAGTCGGGCAGGCAACTTCCTAAGATGAGGTAGTACGTTGTAGTCTACTTTGTATGATCCTTTGATTTTATCTTGATTATGTGGTTCTTCCACTGGTGGAGGTGGAGGTGGGGGTATCTCTTCTCGGGTCATTATTTATTTTCCTCTGTTTGTTGGAGCTGTTCTTGGTGGTAACACCTTTCCGCTTCTTAAGTTGACTTCTGTGATTTCTTCTTCTTGAGATATCATTGTTAAATTTTCTGTTGTCTTTTCCTCTTCGTCGGTGAGATCTAAGTTGATGGCGAGCGGTGCACCATGACGCTCGAGAGTTGGCTCTGCGTTATCGGTGTTGTTGTAAGCGATATCATCGATGTCTTTTTTAGACTTGAGAACAAATTCATCGGACTCAAGTACAATTTGAGGATCATTTAGAGGATCGAGATCGCAACTATTGTAATCAGTCACGTTATTACCAGAAATAGTCAAAACGTAGCCGAAATCAGAACCATTATATTCATAAGACCTCGGAGGGACAAAAAGATAATCATACAAAGTCAAGGGTTCGAGGATTTTCTTCCCCAAATCCGAGACAA
>NW_018165432.1:59111-60189 GCF_001263595.1 Phalaenopsis equestris
CATGTTTATGGAACCTTTTTCAGGTTCTCTCAAATACTCCTTTGGGATTGTTATATTATCTTCCTTGAGGTTCTTCTCGAGCCAGTTTTTAAAGAGGAAGCATTTTTCTATAGTGTGTCCAAGTAACCGGTGGTACGGCCAATAATTTGGTTCATTCTTCTTATCCACCTCTTCAGGTTTCTTTGGATCAGGCAGTTTGAATTCTGGTTTCTTCATCAAGCTTTTCAATATTTTAGGTACAGCTTCATCTTTGAAGGAGTAAAGAGGAGTAAAGAACTTTCTGTCGCTCTAACAAGGATATTCTCTTACCCGATGTTTGAGGTGATCCCTCTTGAGACGGCTGTTAGTTGGATTGACTGCTCTGTTTCTGAGGGTACTGTGAGGAAGACTGGGAAGACTGACGATGATATATCTTTATCGGTTTCTTTCCTTTGTCGACGGTTGCGACTGCCCCCGATTTCTTTTCAATTACTCTGGTCACCTTAGCCTTTTCATGTGGCTCCATGTGCTTCATTTCTTCTTGAAGACTGTTGGCTTTACTGAGTAGCTTCTCAAAGGATTTGATGGTGAGTCCCTTAAGCATGAAAGCTACTTGACCATGAATGCTTTTAAGTAGAATCTTAATTGCTTGATGTTCCTGTAGCTGAGGTTCACATTTCATGCTAAGGTTTCTCCACCTCAAAATATAGTCTGTCAAGGTTTCACTAGGCTTCTGCTTCTCCATCATGAGTTCTACAATAGACACATGATGCTGCGCCACAAAAAATCTTTTTACAGATAACTGTTCCAACTCAAAAAATGTTTTAACTGACCCGTTGGGCAGGTCGGCGTACTAGTCAAAAGCAAACCCTGACAAGCTGCTGACAAACTACTGACAGAGTAGAGCTTTGCTATTCCTCTTGTTGCCATAATTGGCTCGAAAATGTGCTATGTGCTGTCTGGAATTTCCAATCCCATCAAATATCTTGAAGGAATATCTTGAAGTTTCGGGATACAGGGCCCTTGGGGAAAGGCATGGCATCAAACTCCTTTGGGTAAGGTCCACCCTTTAAAATTGATGCACCACTTTTGGACTGAG
>NW_018165432.1:60289-60678 GCF_001263595.1 Phalaenopsis equestris
CAGCGTACCAGTCGAAAGAAATCCCTGACAAGCTGTTGACGAACTGCTGACATAGTAGAGCTTTGCCTGTCCCATCGAATATCTTGAAGTTTGGGGTCACAAAACCCTTGGGGAAAGGGACGGCATCAAACTCCTCCGGGTAAGGTCTACCCTTTGAAATTGATGCACCGCCTATGGACTGGGCTAAGGCATCCCGTACTTGTTCAACCATTTGCTTGAACTCCTTTTCTGGCATGGCACTTGATGGAGAATCCTTCTTCGGTTGTTTCTCTTAGCCTGTTGAAGTAGCCTCTCTCCTTTCATCTGCGATGTGTATGATTTTCGGTTGATTAATCTCTGGAGAAGTCAATCGTTGTTCTTGTGATTGCCCCTGAATGGTGGCCATGGCG
>NW_018165433.1:0-4124 GCF_001263595.1 Phalaenopsis equestris
GGCATTCAATTGATTGAGATAAACTGCAACTACTGGGTGGAGTGTTCTTGTTCTCCCTGCTTTTCTCTTGGAAGAAGTAGAGCATGACAATTCGCTTAGCAGTCCCAATCATCATTCCTGAACGACAAACCTGAAAGACACAGACATCAGAAGAAAAATGAGCAACGCAATCAATGTCATATGTCATGGTATTGACAAATAAAATGTTACACTTCAACAAAGGTACATGTAACATAGATTGCAGATTTAGACATGTTGATAAAACAACAGGCCTTTTACCATCAATGAAAGTTTGGAATCCATCAGCAGTTTTAACAGTATTTTTCCCTGAGCAAGGATAGTATGTCGAGAAGGCTTTGAGAGCTTCCAGTTGATAGCTTCCAGTCATGCGGTTTGTGTCACTTGAATCAATGATCTATATACTAGAAGAGGAAAAAGAGGTAGGTGCCATATGATTGATACCTTGACAAACGTGGGAGGTCAACGGGCCGAAAGAGAGTGAATTGGATCCAAGCAGCTTGATTAAGTGCTCCATTGGACTTTTAGGAGAATTGGAGGTTTCTAGATTGTTTTGGGTAAATGTTGTTTGTACTGTGTTGGATTCAAAAGCTGCAATTAGACCCTTGGCAGTGGAAGATTTGGCCGAAAGCTTGAACTGCTCCGCCGCTGGTTTGGCTTGGAAACAAGCAGCCTTTGTCAGATTGGTAGTAGTCGCCACCACTCTGGTTTGCTGGACCTAGTTGGCCACTGACCTGGTCCTTCACATATGCCTCCTTAATCCCTTCTAGCACGTGCCATTCCAGCTCCTAGGTTGACGCGCCGACCCTGTGATCAGTGAGTGTAAGGAGATCAAACGGGAAACTATGGTAGCCATTGTATAGGGGGCCAACGATGTTCTTAACGGCGCCTTCGACGCTCTGAATCCATTTCTGAGAGGGTTGGATTTCTCCTTTACGTACACGTATAGGCTTGAAACGCACAGAACTGCTCTGATCACAACCAGATGAACGATCTCTAGGTACTACTGTTTCTCGATCTCCTCTTGCCTTGTTTTGTTGAATTGGGCGTCAGATTCGACCATGGCTGTGGAATTGAGAATCCCTAACGAGATTGGAATTTGAGGAGTAAAGTGTAACGATAGGAATTCGTTGAGCAATAACAACTACTAAAGGAGAGGCATCGGTTGGTCGGGAGGTTGACGAAACCTAGATAGGCTAGCTGGGGGGCAAGGAGAGCCCGACGACAGTTGCGTTAGGGCTATGACTCTGATACCATGTTAGAATGGAATCCAAGGTATTCCTTATTGATGCAAAGAGGGGTATAAATATCCATTACCAAGGTATTCCTTATTGATGCAAAGAAGGGTATAAATATCCATTACAGGATATACTAGTAAGGAAACAAATAAAAATAAAATAAAAGGGAAAAGGAAAGTAAATAAAAGCAATTCATAGTAATTAATACAAAAATCTGCATATTAATATTCTAATATTCTAATAATATTTATATATATAGCTTTTCTTTATTATCCATCAGATATCCCAGGAGCTTGTATTTTATTTTTTTTATTGCTTCTACTTACCTAGAACCATTTACAAAGCTTTCAGTTCCGTTCTCTTGATTTTTACAGGTGTCTAGTACAGGGCTAAAGAACATTGTGTCGACCATGCAGAAAATTAATCCATCACTCTCTATCTTCTTCTCCAGATTGTCTCCCATGTTTCTTTTTGACGTCAAGGATCCTCTTTCTAAACTACCACTAACTATGGTGATTAACAAGGTCATATTATGTGTTTCTGCAATTGGTTTTCCTGATGCCTTTATAAGGCGTGTTATGGAGGTACTCCTCTACACTTTTCTTAATGTTAATACGAGGTCAACTTTGAAGAATTGGAATATTTCTCTCATTGTTCTTGGATTTTTATAAATGAGTCTTATAATTTCAAATGTTGGGAGCTAAGCTTTCATGACATGAGTTTAAGAGTGGCTTGTGTCGTCATCCCTTTTTTTTGTGCTGAAAGGATTTTATGAATGGAAAATTGTACTTAAGACTTGCTGAGATTATTCTGTAGTATTTAGAAAGTCACACCACTCTGATGCCCTTTGTTGCTAGCAGAGGACATGCCTTTGCCATAATTGGTTACCATTTTTTCACAGAAAATAAGAGTAAGAAAGGAAATGAGAGGAGAAGTAAGGATAGAGATGGACTTAAGAATATTAGTGCGGCAATGTCCTTTCCCCCTGTCATTTATCTTCACCTATTGCTCTTGCACCATTTAAGGTATCGTTGCCTTTTTTCTTGTTGGCATTTGAAGGTCCTTTAAAGTGAGATTTTTTTTCTTGTTTGCTGGGGATTTCATCTGAATTCCTAAGCGCCTCCAATCATTCTGGTTATAAGGTTATTATTATGTCTTTTACATGTTTTGTACTATATTCATCAGGGCTCATTAATCCTAGGTTTTTGAAAGGCCTTGAAAATTTTTAGTTCATTTGGCCTTTAAATGTTTGTTGAATTAAGATTTGACTGAATTTCCTGGCTAGTACTGGAGAAATGATTAAATTGCTTCCATTCTCTGTAAAGATCATGGATTCAAGTCTCAGAAATGATTTTCCTTCCATGCAGGCGTAAGCACAGAACTCATTGGATCTTAGCACAAAACTCATTGGATATTAGCAAAACTTCGTAGAAACATGTACAACAGTAATATGAATGTGGTGACATTACCTAAGGGAATCTAGAGTAGAAATACCCTAAGAAAAAGAAATCAGGATCGTATTCAGAAGTTTGAAAGTAATTTGATTTAATATCCTCACTTAAAAAGTAGAATGAACTGAAAAAAATCCTATAGAAAATGTCTTTAAAATTTTTGCTTGTAAGAATATGAAATAGACGCCTCTTTGTAAAAATTTGTGAAGAAGGCAAGAAACTGATTTAATCTATTTTCCCAGCTAGTTAAAGCCCATAATAGTTCTATTTACACTTATTCCCACCTTATTTTCAAGGGCTAGGTATTGCATGCAAACTCAAAGGATAGGAATGGCTGGAAGCTTTTGAATAGCTACTAAGAAAGTTTTTTTTTCTAAAAGCTACAAATCTCTTGATTGTGAGCTTATATAGATTGTTTTTGCCTACCAAATCAAAACAATTAATAAGAATTAAAACATATTTTTAATGCTTTAGAAGCAAACTATCCCTTGCTCGTGCCACGATTTTTTCCTTTAATGTTGCTTTGAATTGAATCACAAAAGATGTAGGGTGTTCTAATGTCTAAAATTTTTTATAGGCATCTAGCATGAAATACATATTTATATGTGATTAATAAATGCAAATAACACATGATTTTTATGAAAAATAAAGCTATTAATCTCAAAATAAGTATTTATTACTAAAAATGATGAATGTCCAATAGTAACAATATAATTTTTCCTTCTAATATAAATAAATGAAAAGAAAGTTCTGGATTGTGAAAGTTATGTCAACATTGAAATTTTGTACATATGAATGAAATTATAGTGCAGATAAGACTATCAAAAAAGCTCGTTCTTTGCGAACAACTCGTGTTCGACTCGTTAAGTAGCTTGTATTCGAATCATTTGTTAAGTAAACTAGCCGGACACAAACAAAATTTTGAAACTCGAATTATAAACTAGCTAAACATGAATAATCCTTTGTTCGACCTTGTTCGACTCCTTTTAGCTTGAAATAAAACACACACACACACACATATATTATATTATTTATATAATAATATATTTTATAGTTTTTATATCTAAGTTTAAATCAATGTTTTAAAAGGCCTGGGCATTGGGCGAGGCATTTTAGCAGTTATGGGGTGAGGCCTAAACCCCAACATTAAAAAATAGAATATAAATAGATAAAAAAGTAAATTAATTGTGCTTAATAACAAAATTATTGTCCTTATACATAAAAAAAAAATCAGGAAAAAATAATGAAATTACTATTGCTATAATAAATTCATTGTTGCCACAGTTAAATTACTGCAGCTACAGGAAACTTACTGTAGCTATAATGAAATTATCTATTGATTCATTATAAAAGCTTAAAAATTACGTGTAATTTGACTATGCGGTAAATCGAGCCGCATCCTTCAGGAGAGAGGAAG
>NW_018165433.1:4134-15407 GCF_001263595.1 Phalaenopsis equestris
GCGTCAGTAGGAATGGGGAAGAACGTTTGCAGGAGAGAGGAAGCTCTGCGAGAGAGAGGAAGCCAGACGACTGCGACGTCTGCGTGCGAGATCGTTTGCGTGCGAGCGACGTTACAATGACTGTTGCGGGTGCGTTTGCGTGCGATTGTGGAGGAGGAAGGAGATGATGCAATAGATTTCTGCATGTGGAAGCGACGTTACAATCTGTTGCGGGAGCGTTTGCGTGCGATTGTGGAGAGAGGAAGGAGATGATGCAATAGATTTCTGCATGTGGCTGTGGAAGAGACGGAACAAAGGAGCTGACTGTGAGACTTCTGTTGCGGTATGCGGGGAAAATTAGAGATTTTTGTCTCTTTTATTTACCTAAAAAGTGAGGGGTACACTCTGATGGAGTGAAAATTGAGCTGTAGAGCATATAAGAGCTATTCACTGCGTATGCCCCGTGAGGATTGCGCCTCCCTCATGGGTTGGGTGCGCCGCCCCCCCTTTAATACCTCTTAAAATAGAGGTTTAAATTATATACCAACTTGTAGTGGTCATGTGGTTTTGTGTCTTCTATTGCACAAATTGGTGCAAGTTCAAATCCAACACTCTATATCTACTTTTTCTAATTAATTTAAACGAGTCAATTTCGAGTCAAACATGAACACATTGTTCACGAGCAATTTTGAACACAAGCCAATTTCAAACACGAGCCAATTTGGAATGAGCCGAACAACGAGCCAAACCTGAGCTCGCTCAAGCTTGGCTCGTTTACAACCTTAGTTGTAGAAGATCTAGCAAAAGTTGGTTAAAATTCTAACCACTAATGATACAAGAAAAGAAGAGGGAGAAAGTGAGAAAAAGAAGCGAAAAGTGAAAAGAGTATTTGGTAGATAAATGTGATGCTTGAATGAGGAGATTGTCTATTTCATAGTGTTTAATTTCTTACATTTGATTATGGATTAGAGTTTTGGAAAAAAGATGAAGTATTTGAACATCTAAAAATAAGTTTTTGTTAAGTTTTAGACTAATTTATAAAATTCATGAAAAATTAAAGATATTATTGTGTTTTTTATGAAGTGGCTAATATAGATGTAGAATGTCCACTAAAATCATGTGAATTTAGGAGTTGTCTTCATCAAGAAAAGCCGCCTAGGATTAAGCGCTATTACTCTCATAGGATTTGTTTTATTTGGGAATATTTGTTTTGTCTTTAATTTTTGGTTTAAGTCTTTTATGCCGACATTTGGAAGTCACTTTTTTCAGCTTTTATTATATATTGAAACTTTTCTTTTATTTTGTTTTTCTTTGGGAGCTTAAAAGATGGTAGTGCATTTTGTAATTATTCTTCAGTTGGCAGGTTAATGGAAGTTCAGCATTTTTCTTTAATATAATTGTGAGTATTTTGATTGGATGCAGATTGGGCCGTTGCATGTTGATAGATTAGACTTCAGTGATCACCATTCTATAAAGCCAAATGTGAGTATCTTGTCCTGTTTGTGGTAACTTAGGAGGGCTTGTTTGGAACTATCTTGTGTTTTTTTACGTATATGTTCAAAAAATATCTGGCTTGTATTCTTTAACTATTTTTATTTTTAACTTTGAAAATAGAGAAAGTCATTTTCAAATATACTTAAACTGTGCATACTTTATGTGCAGCAGAAACTATTTAAATTGTCAGTTTTATTTTACAATGTGGTATTTATGGCCTTTATTCTCTTTTTGGTTGACAGGATGTAAATAAGATCATAAAAATCCTCACGCTTCTACATAGTAGATTTGGTACCAACGCTACTGTACTCGTCACAGAAAAGGTACAGTGATTAGTTGCTGAGTTCTCTCTCGTAATTGATTACATTGTTTTGACGCATTTACGTACATATTACACAACTAAATTTTGATATTTACATTCATTGTCCTCAAAATTTTTAACTATCACCTAAAAATACCACAATACTAACTTTTTAAAGTGCAATAATTTCTTTTATACATTTATGACACCAAAGTGTTGTAAATATAATATCAAATTTTTATTATTATGTGGTATGTATGAATGTTCTGATGACTGATTTTTTTGATAACATATATCATATCTAACACCTTAACTTTCTTATTTACATGTCCAACATTCCAATCCTTGGCATCACACAAAAAATACTACCATTACTATTTAAAAGTAAAATGCACCTTTACTTACATAAATATATGATATCAACGTGTGTTATAAAAGTAAATATCAAATTTTAGATGTTAGATATGCAAATACACAAGAATTGTTTGCTATGTATGTAAATTCCCTTTCTTTTATAGGATTATGATCGTGATCCTGAGATTCTAAGAGAGATTGATGATTTCCAAATCATGGTCCTTTGTTCTTCACTACAAATCATGCCTTTTGAGGATCGAACAGAAGAGGATTTCAGAATGGTTCTGAACAAGCTCGTGCTTTCAATCTGACTAGGATTTCAGCAGAGGATTTATGCAGTTCTTTCTACAATAGTTGTGACCCAGAAAAAAAAAAAGATGTAGAATGTAATTTTTTTCTGTGATTGGTAGAACGGTGTTCCTATGATAATTTAAGCAAGATCTTCATTGTAACATTTGGATTTGGTTTGAATTAGGTTCAAATCAAATTTCAATCAGTTGGAATTCATCTCTGACGCGGGAGAGTCCTGCAAATCATGGGATTGGGCCTCTCCCTCCATTTCTCTATTTCTTGCTCTTTCACAAACTCTCACTCTCATTTCTTATCTTTCTGGCTCGTTCTCCCTTTATTGCTCTCTCTCTCTCTTGGTGTCTTTTTTGTCACCGACTCTTCTCTATCCCTCTTGATCTCTCTGTCTCTCTCTATCTCTCTCCCTACTCTCTCTCAGAAACCCCTTCTTTTTTGTCCCTCACTCTTCCTTCATCTCCCTCCCCCTCACTCCCTCACACCCTCCTCCCTCCCTCCTTTCTTCCTCTCACCCTCTCTTTCTCTTTCTTCCCCTCTCTCTCAATCCATCCCTCCCTCATATACCCCTCTCTCTTCTCTTGCACTATCTTCAATTGCTCGTTTTTTCCTTCTAACTATTCTCTCTGTGTTTTCTCTCTCACTTTCTTTTCCACAATCTCTCTACGCGCCCACGATCCCGTCGCTGGATTTCCACGGAGTAATGGGTCGCAAGTTTCGCACAATTCAGAATCCCTACGATCATAAGATTGGAATAAGACCGACAACTTCCAAATTGCGCATATTTTTTCTTTTCTGATTTCTTTCATGTTTCTGCATCTCTATTTAGGTTTTTTCTACTAGAAAATTATTTATATCTTTCATTTTTCAATATTTTTAGACTTTGGTTTCATTTATGTTATTTGGAGATGTATATTTTTTTTTTCTTAGAGTGCTGTATCTTTTGATTGTTTGAGGTGGTTTGTTTGTAGCCTGATCAAATGGTGATCTTCCGGTCATGCGGTCTCCGCGTCATACAAATTGCTGTATACTGCAAAGTAGCTGTTTTTAGCTTTAGATTTGCTGTCATCTTGCTGATCATGTAGAATTTCATCTGACATCTATCCTCATGTTTTCCTTATCTATCCAACAATTTACCTACTCTTTTCTTATGCCCTAAAATATCTTAAAACGACATCAATTTCTCTTGACACTGATGCAAATTTTTAAATGATTCCTCCATTGCCAATACTTCAGACTTAATCTGCAAATTGGGTTAATTTAATTCAAATAAAGCCAGTTCTATCTCGGTAGATTTGTATTTTAATAATTAGTAAATATTGGGAATATAGAAGTCTATTTTGTTTGAGCATATTTTTGTTCAAAATATAGTATGAAAATTCTTTTGTCAAATAAAAATATATTTGATACAAGTCTGAACGTTTACATTATTAGCCATAAGAAGATATGTTCTTCAGAAAGGAAAATTGAGAATATGACAAGTGATCGGAAAGCAATTAATTTTGACGGATACCTCTGTTCAATTTCAAGGGGCAACACATTTATTAGAGGTAAAGGCGCAAACAAAACTACAGGAGGCATTAAATGCCCATTATCAACTGATTTAGACTACTTTAATTACGTGTTTGTCCATTGCACAGATTATATTTTTATTCTTTTGAGCAGGGTAATTTTCCCTACCTCTTAAAACTTTTGAATTTATTTTTTTATGATTCTGTTTCGAGTTTTGAGCATTTTATTATTTTTGTGTACGATGATGCTAGTGTCATGGGTAGAAAAGATTTATGCAAGTCTTAATATTCATGATCATTAGATTATCTTGAGGTATTTTAAATTTATTAGAAGTATTAAAGAGAAAATGGGTGGTTCTTCATATATTTCCAGTAAACTTGTGGATTCTAATAACTTTATTTTTAATTATGGTATTATTTATCTTCCTTATAATGGTTTTTTTTTGTTGGTTTAATTAACAAGAAAGATTTTTCAATGAGTATTTTGGATAGAGCTTTTGGTAATGATTTTTGGATGGAGAAGTTTTCTTTTTTTTTTCTTTTTAAGATTTTGGAACCTGTCACCATAGTAATGAATGTTTTTCCTTGCCTTTTGATTCTCGATATACTAACTTTTGTTTCTCAAATAATATTATTGATAGGTATAATGTTTTTCATCTTATTTAAGTTAGTTTTTGGAAAAGCTAATATTAATTCTATTAACAATTTAAATTGTCTTGCCTTTTGGATTCTCGATATACTAATTTTTGTTTCTCAAATAATATTATTGATAGGTGTAATGTTTTTCATCTTAGTTAAGTTAGTTTTTGGAAAAAGCTAATATTAATTCTATTAACAATTTAAATTGTATTTTTGTTATTTTTTTAAGTCTACAAATTTGAGTGATAAATATGTTATTTGTTTTTCAAATTTGTTGATTATAATTTTCAAAACTATTTGTCAAGCTAGTGGTTTTTCCTTAAAATCATTACCTTGATATTATTTAGTTGTGCCTATTAGTTCTTCTAAATTGCCTGTCACTGATTGTTCTAAATTTTGAGATAACTTGCAAAAATGGCTTGCTGGTTTGAAATTAAAATTCTTATCTTTCGCAGACAAATTTCAACTTTTAATGCATATTATTTAGAGTTATTTACATTACTGATTTCATGCTATTTCTATTCCTAAAGGATTAAGAAAGAAAATTCCTTAAGTAATAATTTTATTTTTTATAATGGTTCTAATTCTAAATTTCATACAATTTCTTGGCTCAATACATAGGAACCTAAGGTTTATAGCGGTTTTGGTTTGCCTAAGATATGTTGAATTTAATGTGTAAATCCAAAAACTCTCTGGAGGAACTTTAATTTTTCTTCTTTTTTAGCTACTTGGGGTTTTAATCATTATGTGTTTCTTTGGATTAAACATAAAAGTAGTTCTTCCTCTTTTTGGAAGGATTTATCTCAAGTGGCTTTTAGAATTAAGAATTGTCTTCAATTTTAGATTAGTTCTAGTAGTAATCTTCTTTTCTTTTTTGATCCTTGGTTGAATGGTTCTCCTCTTTGCAAGAAATTTGGTAATGTTATTTTCAATTACCTTAATCTTTAATCTTTATTCTTTCACTGAAGTTGGTGATGTTATTGTTAATAATGATTGATATTTTTCTTCTTGTTATATTCCTGATTTTTATTTAAAGTCTATTCTTGATATTCCAATTAAAAATGGTTTCACGTCTTGTGTCTGGAATGGTCGGAACAAATACACTCATAAATTTGTTTATCGTTTGTATTTTGATAGTTTTACTGTTTTGAGTTGGAATAAGTATGTTTCGTTTAAAGATTACTTTATTAGATATGTCATTAATACTTGGAAAATTTTACTTAACGGGTCTTAAAACTTGTGATGTTTTGATTGTTAAAGGTATTATGTTTAACTATTCTTGTGTTTTATGATCTAATCATAATGAAACTCACAATCATTTTTTCTTTTAATGTAATTTTACCCATAATTTACTGAAAATATGTATTCCTTATGGGAGTTATCATCTTTTAAATGATAATCTTTTATATATTTTAACTCAAGTGGATTTTTTTTTCTTCTAACATTATTAAGAGATTTTAGTTACTGACTGTTAATGTTATAGCTTTTGTTATTGGGAAGGAAATGAATGAAAGAATTTTTAATAATTTTATTTCAACTTTAAATATAATGTTTTTTAATATCCTTGAAATTATTAAGTGGAAGAGTAGAAGATGGAACTTTAGAGATAATTTTCCTTCGTTTATTAGAGATATTTATTCTATTTAATTTTTCCTGTTTCATTCTGTGGGAGTTTGGCTTTTTGTTTAGTCAGTCTTTGTTTTGTTTCTGTTGGTTGTTGGTTGGTTTCTTTTTCTTTTTGTTTAGTTTGGATATCCTCAAGATTTGTTGTTTTGACGAGATTAGATTGAGCTATGATAATTTCCAACCGTTTATTAAATGTCAACGATACCTTAAATATCCTTGATCCAATGGCTTTTAATTATTTATAATATTTGGATGGATTTTTAATATTTTAATTTCAGGTAAGTTTCTGAGCTTGTTTTTAGATATTGTTGGTCTTTTTCTTGATCATTTGGTTTGTTTTTCTGTATAGGTCTCTATTTTGTTGATACTTCGGCCTTTTTTCTTATGATGGATAGACTTCTTTTGTGCTATTTTTTTCTTTATAGTTGGTCGTGCTGTTGTGGCTATTCTTGGGCGTTGTTTTAATTTTGGCGGTTGGAGGTTGATTCTGTTGCTTTTTATTTTCCTATTTTAGGGTTTTTATCGGTTGTTTTAGCACCAGTTTCTTTAAGATTTTGTTGTTCATGTTTGTTGTTTTTGGAGTTGTTTTTTGCTGGTTGTTTTTGTGAGTGCTGTCTTAGTTTTTGGAGATTAGATGTTAAACAACTGCTGCTATTTTTTGCTATTTTTGGAGATATAGTTGGTGGTTTTTGCAGTTGTGATATTGTTGTTTTTGTTTTGGTTTAGCAGTTGTTAGCGGTTTTTTATTGTTGTTGGCTGTTATGGTTATTTCTGGATGTTGTGATATGTTTCTGTTGGGTGTTGCTTTGGTTTTCTCTAGAGCATTGCTTCAGCTAGTTATGGTTTGGTTATCCTTTTCTTAAAAGTTTGATTTGTTAGTTTGTTGTGTTTGGTTTAAACTCTGATTATATCTAACCGTTCAATTAAAATTTAACTATATCTTAAATATGTTTTTTAGACATTTTTGATATCTGGAAGGAATTTTAATATTTTCTTTCAAGTAAGTATGAGAGCTCAATTTGTTTCTCTTTTGTTTACTGTCTTTTGTCTTTGATGCAGCTGGTTTTTGTTTTTCTTCCTTCTTATTTTTGTGTTTTATAGTTATGCCCTTTTTTACTTCCTTGATCTTCTTTGAGTTTATCCTTGCAGATGCTCCTTTAGTCTCCAGACTCTTGCTGCAGGTCTCTTTTCTCTACTGATGCTGTGATTTTTTTGGTGTACGATATATTTGTTTTGGCATTGGTTCCACAATGACATTGCCGTTTTGGATCTCTGTTTTATGTAGCTGATTGTTGTTGTTCTCTGCTTCTGTCTACATTGGAATTTAGCTTTTGAAATCTTTTTGAATGTATTTTTAGTTTTTCATTTGGTTGATTTTGTCAATTTTTGAATTGTTGTCTTGGTCTTGTGTTGTGTGATGTTTAGTTTGGTGGTGTTGTATTTTTTATTTTTTTGGTAATAAAGTTCGGCGTGACCCTCATCTTTTCTCAATTATTTTTTTTGAGCATTTTATTGTATGTATGGCTGTAAAATTTTTTTATTCGTAAATATTATATATATATAGACATACACACACATATATTATGTTCTTATTAATTTTGAAAAAAACATAATAAGGATTTAAAATTAGGTGTTGGAAAACGTAGAACGGTAAAATAAGTGCATGTTGGATTGTATAATAAATAGTGTTTAAAACATTCAATCCAATGATTTTTATTGCTAATTTTACGTAATGATTATTATTTCTAAATTAATTGAGGTTTTTATCAACTAGTTATATTTTTTAATTGAAATTATATTATGTATATAAAATTTTGAATTTTAAAACACTTACATTTGTTTAAAATAGGGGCATTTACATACATAGAACATAATTCTTCTCTTATTTACATGTTTGACACCTTAATTTGTATATTTGCATGCATAACACCTGTACATAAGAAATATTAGGTGCGAGCTATGTAAATACATAGGAATTTGGTGGTAAATGTATAAATTTTTCTCTAAAATGTTATAGTATGTCATCAAAGTAAATTTTAAAATTTTGAGAATAATTTTTATAAAATATTCGATTATTACCTAAACAAAAAAAATCTACCATTTTTTTTATTATTAAATTTTTATATATTTACTTTGGAATATGAGTTAAATCAAGATATCCTCACCAAAAATAATGTAGAAGTACTTAAATATGCATTGGACAGAATGCAATTTTAATGGTATATATATTGCACTCATATTAAAATAAATTTAAAAGTTTTAGACCTATCCTAATAAAAATTTTAATTATGGAATATTTACTCAACATGTTTACATTTATTCTTCAACATATAAATTTTTGTAATGTCATTGGCTAGGTGCCCAGCTTCTTTTGGTCATGTTTTTATTTTTATCTTTATTTTTTATTTTTTTAATTTTTAAATCTTTCGGAGTTGATCAACAATTTTTTTATTAAAGCTTGAAGATTAGTGCCTAATCAAAAATTGGTTCTACATCTGAGCTTTTCAAAGCTTAAAACTTGAGAAACTCTTAAGCTTAAAGATATAATAAATATAGTGAATAAAATTATACTTAATAAAAATTTTTAAGATGAGGGGATAAAATGTTTAGACCTTATATTTGGAGAAGTTTACAACTATTTCTTAACTAGATAGAAACTTATATTTTCATACCTCTTCACTTTAGAAATTTTTAAACTCTAAGTTGGTCACATTCACTAGAGTTTTTTCTAAATTGGACTAGTATATTTATAGAACAAAATTTTAGAATATTTTAAAGAAACTCATATAGATAATCTACTTATTTTAGTTTTGAAAGATTGGAGTGCCACTTGAGCACAAATAACATTTTAAGTTTAAGAAATTTTGATACATCTAAAATATATAGTATTTATGTACATATTTTTATATTAATTTTTGAGATATTGCGCTTTAATAGAAGATATTGTGTATTTTTCTTTAGGTACAATAAAAAAAATGAAAAATGGTGAAATGAGTGAAAAATAATCAAATTCAGAGAAAAATGATGAAAATGTGTGAAAGAACTGTGACGCCTAAATGCACAGAGCTGGCGCAATACAGAGAAGGCCGCACTTAAGCGTCAGTGACCTTAAGCTTAAGCGTTGGTGGCAGTTATTTGACGGCTTAATGAATTTTGACGAATTTTGAAGAGATTTTTGAGGGACCTATTGGCGAAAAACAGTGGTTATAATCACTAGGGACAAAAATGTATTAAAAGGACTTTTGAAGGAGGCATCTCTTAGAGAAATTCATCGAATATAGACACATTTTGACAAGATGCCAAGACACCTCTTGGAAAACAATAAAAAGAGGGAGTTGGAGTGGATTAAGGGCTCTTCTAGTTTTTTCATTGTTGCTCAAGGGAGACTCTTCTCTGAGTTTTAGGAGAAACTTTTAAACGCCATTTGCATTTACATTTTGCTTTTCTTTTTAGTTTTTATTTTGAAAGTTAAGAGTGTTATAAGAGAAGAAGAGATTCAAAGAAATTTTAAGAGTTTGGTGGAGGATTTGAGATAAGTTTCTATTTTTTGTTACTACATTGATTTTAAGTTAGGTTTCTTGTTGGTTTGACAATGATTTCTACTTTTAAACTAGATTATGGTTGTGTTTTCTCCATAAATTTTGAGTAGTTTTCTTTATTTTTCCCTTAAAATGATAAGTAAATAAAGTTTTGGATGGAAGTTGTGGAAAGTATTGATTTTTAATATTGAAATAAGTTGTGATGATTTAAATCCATATACTTCATTTACTTCTTGATTTGACCCATTACATTATTAAAATTTGTTGTGAGAATATGTAAAATCCATGATGGTATTGTTTTAGTCAATTGGTAAGAATCACATGAGATTTTATAGATTAAAATGTAATTCATATGATTGAATGCAAATAAATAGTGAAATAAACTTTGAATGGTGTAGAGTTAGAGGACTTTAGAATGGAAGGCTAAAGCCCCCAACTTGGTTTATTGTTTTAGGTTTTGATACGAGATGTTAGCCCCCAAGTGGAGGGAAAAGAGAGAACTTTAGAGTGAGGGCTGGTATCTTCATTACCTAATCGGCATTCAAAACTATTTAAACTTTAAATTAGTCAATGTTTTATATAGCATCTCTAGTAAGGTTAAAGTATAATATTGCTCTTATTTGACACAACACAATTTGAATACTTCTACAACAAAATTTCTATACTTGTTACTGATTCATGATAAGGAAAAAATATATTTTATATTTAGTGCTTTTATCTTACAAAAACTCAAGTTATATTTAGTTAGTTGTTCATTTATTTTCAATTATAAAAAATATCCAAAAAAATTTGAACTTTCATTCCTGTGATAATATCTATAGTTTGAGTATTTGTCTTTTTAAAATAGAGGTTTGCTATCTATCTCCAGTGTTAAGAGTTAAATTAGTTAATGTGGGTTCGATATTCGGGGCTTAATCAAAAAATTCTATATTACTTGATAACGATACGTATACTTACGTAGTATTTCAATATATAAATATAAAAGTTAAACTCTTACTTTCTTCAGAGTCAAGTTTTTAGCGCATGTTGCAAAGTAGGAAATATAATTTAAAAATATAATCACATACATTGTAATACTGTTGCATATAGACAGTCGGGATCAAGTTCTTGGTGTCGTTGCCAAGGGTTGAAATTGCACTGTTTTGTATTGAAAAATAAAATTTAAAGAAAATTTAAGAAAGCAAAATTTTAATTTCTAGAAATTCTTATTTAAACTTTAAGATTTATTATAGGAAAATTTTATTATTGTTTTTATATAAAGTTTTTGTTTTATGTGTTTTATTTTATGTTGTTTTGTAATAGTGTATGTATAATTCAGGTTCTGAAGGACTAGTTGACCCAAGAAAAATATGTTGAGATTTTCATACTTATTTTATACTGCTTTTAATGATATTGCACTTTAAAAAAAGGTATTTTTGATGTTTTATTGCAGGAATGATGAATTAGGGTCATTAAAGCAAAAAGATGCAAAAAAGAGCAAATTTGGAGTGAAAAGGACCAAAATGTGAAGATTTGAACTAGGCCGCC
>NW_018165433.1:15433-19359 GCF_001263595.1 Phalaenopsis equestris
TTTTTATGATATTGCACTTTAAAGGAAGGTATTTTGCATGTTTTTGGTTTTAGGACATGGAATGGACATTTAGAGAAAATTAGAAAAAAATGGAGCAAACATGATGATTTTTGTGTGGAGTCATAGCACCACCCCTTGGCGCCATAGCGTCATAGTCGAGTCTTTTTGTAGGGAGTCATGCCTAAAAACACTCACACACACTCACGTGTACAGGGATGAGCAATGTAATAATTTATACTAACTCTTTTCTGCGACACAACTTAGCTTCTCCCGCCAGGCATGGCTCATATGCGTTGCATGTTAACCCGTGATAAATCTTTTTTGTAGCTTGAGTTTTTATTTTATCATGTATTTTATATAATTTAGGATTGAGTTTGTATCATAGCTAAGGCACAGGCAGAGACTTTGAGGCGCACGATGCATCAAGCCAAATGAATAGTGACCAGAAGCAACATGCTCTTGTCCTATACACTAAGTACGAATCTATGTTCTTGTCTTGAATTAAGACCAGGTATGTTTATGTGGTGCCAGACTGCTTTTCCTATTTTTCCTGAGGTATGTCGCAGCCCCATCGACATTGGTCTTTTTGTATATTTTGGCGCTCTTTACTTCTTAGTGCATGTTTGGATGCTTGAGGTTATTTCCTTTTTTTTCAAGGTTTCTTATTGCTGTTTTGTATGGGAATATTGCTAAATATAACTTAGGCTCTGTATGAACTAAAATGTTAAGTTTTTTAAAATCCTATTAATGAAAGATTGAGATAAAAAAATTAGGATTAAAGGATTTTTAAAACTTGTCTTTATTTTTTGGGATGACCTTCACAACAGATTTTAAACGGATTGTATGCATGGCTATACACCCCATCATGTAAAATAATGCCTTCAAAAAATCTAAGAACTACTTTAAATAATGACATCATTTGCATACACCTGAGGTCCTCTCACTCTTCCATACCAACTGGCCTGACATATCTTGCTCTCACTCTTCCATACCAACTGGCCTGACATATCTTCTTACATAGGATGTTGTTTAGAATGCATAGGTCGTTAGATGGTCCCTAACCAAGACGACGTGTAAATCCTTTTGTTGGAAGTGTTTTCAGCTTTGTAGCCAAACCTCCCATTCTCTTCTTTCCAGTGGCATCCTCACTACTTCAACATGTATAAGTTCCACCTCTTGTAGCTCAACCTGATAGCTATAGGATAGAGTTTCATTCCTTTGACCTTAGGGCTACCAAGATCATTATGGATGATGCAATTCACGGATTATTAGATAGGTTACTCTCCCCTTCCTTTGCTTACTCCATTGAGCCTTATTGCTCCTCTTACTTTCGTTGATGTCGTTTGGTGGGCCTTAGTTAATAGGTCGATGCTCATATGGGATGTTTCCTACCATATGATCTAGTTGTTTCATGAACCTCGATTGCCTATGAGTCGTTAATCATTTTGGACTATGAGAGACTTACTCTCTACTCTTTGGCTTAGAACGACCTCAGAAAGCATTGAGATGTTTCCTATGAAATAAACCATCCTTTGATAATCATGTGTTAGTTATCACTCATTTTTAAGTAGAACACCTTGGATCAAGAGTGTTTTTGGGCAGCCCCCAAAATGTAATTAACTAAGTGAGATACACCCCCTTCGGAGCGCTCTGAACCCTAGAACCAACAAACACACCTGAATCTCTGCTTGTGGGTAGCTTTTGTAGGCATTCATTCATGAATATTTGGTTCAATTTGTTTTAATCCAATCCTTTTAGGTCGTACACGATTGCCTTTAATTGCATCCATCTTCTGCTCCTTGAGTTCGTTGATCTAGTGAGTCACGAACTCACTAGTATAACTCATGTTGTTGATTATTTCCTGAGGTTATCTCATTGAGTTACTCATTTTCTTTTTTGCAGAACGATCCACTCTTACCACAACTTTCAGGATGCTCAGTCAGATTGGTCTGTGAATAACACATAAGGAATAGATCGTAAGTAAGAAGGGAAAAAGAGAGCAAGTAGGGAAAAATGGGGGTTTCATGCGAACAAAATTAGTAATCATCTCACTTATTTTCGAAAAAATTATCTTTTTATCTGTTACTGTTCTCATATTCATATTAAATAGAATTTACATTATGACATGTCAGTAATGCCCTTAAGATTCTATACTATCTGTTGGTCGTAGTAACCGTCAAGACCTCCATTACTTTCGTCGAATTGTTTCTTTTTGGACCGTTGTCTCACTCGCTCCTATGTTGGCGACTCGTTCATTTCTTATTCGGTCAACCATCCAGCTCGGTCGACTGAATAATTTCCTCCATCCCTACTGGCGGTTCATTGCGTTTCCTAGGGTTGTTTCTTCTGCACGATGTTCCAACTAGAGCCATCAGATGTGCTTTAACATATTTTGATCATACATAATGAATTTTAAATCCATTAAATTTATTTTAAGATAAGTATATATATGAATAGTTAGCTAAAATTTGTATTATATTTATTTTTAAATAAATTTAATAATTTTGAAATAATCCTAATTAAATTTTGGTATGTTGTAAATTCCCCTTTTATTTTCAAACATAAAATATTCTTTTTTATTTTCTTTTGATCATTTTGTTACTTTCAGCTCCAAAAATTCAACAAATGAAAAAGTAATATTTGTTGAACAACTTATAAATGTAACATCAGTCTTTGCCAATATTTAATATAAGTTCAAAGTAAAAGTCTGTTTTTAAATTCTTCCACAGAGAATTTGAACGTTGAAGTATAAATTTATTGAAAATGAATAATAATTGAAAATAACTTCTAAAATCACAACAAATAAATAATTTAATATATATATATATATATATATGTAGAAATTGTGCAGTCGGTATGTAAATTTTAATATTTACTAATCATCGTAATAAAAATTTAATTATTACTATCTTATCAAAAATAAAATACACATTTTCATGCATAAATTTTGATGATTATAACTTAAAATGTTATAATAATGATGCTTCATTAGTAAAATTTATCATTTTTCATGAATCTCGAGATGATCATCTCGGATCTAAAAAAAAATTTTTAGTGAGAAATATTCACACTCAAATTGAAAATAATCCAAAACTACGATTTCCATAAACTTATAATCAAACTAATCAGTTTGATGAGACCATAAACTTATAATCAAACTAATCGGTTTGATGAGATGAACACAATGACATCAACACTGACCCAATCCAAGTCAAATCAAGCCACGATTGATCGATTAAACTATATTTGGTGTCTGATTGAAAGTTCAAAAAGATTCTATATTTGACAAACTCAGAATCGAATCAAGTGTCTCGACAAGACGAATACAACGAACTATTTCACACACACACACTCACAAAACAAAATCTTCCCATTTTTTTTGAGCCATTGAACGTGCAATATGCGTCAAATACTTGTTGTGGATTTGAAAAATAGAGATACGATCAAGTGCTATGCATGTAATTTCTCTAATCACCATTTTTGCTATTTTATTAGGATTTTCTCCTTTATAAACCTAAAGGACCATGCCTAAGAAACACTAAATATCTATTCTTGTTCTCAAACAATTAAAATTCATAAAATAAATACATATTATTATCTAATTTCCCTAAACTTAAACATCTGTTTATTATATAATACACTTTCTTAACTTGAAGTAATCTCTATGTGGATGCTAGTTGACTTTCATAATTACCATTAAACCACATTTATTTAATATAACTTAAACCCTACGGCATCCATTGGAGCATGGCTTGCATGCCGTGTAAGGTTAAAAGTTCACTTTTTCTTAAAACACGAAGCTTGTCAAGTGACGTTGTGTGGATTGTCAAAGCTTCACTCTAAAAAGACATTTATTCAGTAGTCTGGTTTGACTCGCTATCACATATATATATATATATATATATATATATATATATATATATAGA
>NW_018165433.1:20327-25237 GCF_001263595.1 Phalaenopsis equestris
CATGTGTCATTCTTGCATTCACATTTGCTTAATGTGTGATCGACCTTCTTTTTGTTCAATGTGATCATTCATATCTCGATCAAATAATCACAATGTATCGGGTTGTACATGCATCGCCTAGTTGCATTGATGACAAATCCTACTCGTTTGATGTGTGATCTCCTAATGGTCGTAATACTTAAAGGAGCATTTCTCGTGAGGATATCTCAACGAGCAATGCAGCTTTTTGTATAATGATCAATATATGTATGGCTATGCTAAAGATTCAAGGGCTCTAAAGTACGTCATTTGTTTGTTACTGATCTGCATTTAATAGTCTAATATTTTAAAATAAAAAAATGGATATTTTACTATTTAATATTATCCTCCCTGTTTTAAAATTTACATAGGTTAAACCATATGTGAGGGTTCTTATTTAAAATGTCATCTCCCGGCATCGATGACCCCATCAAAGTCACACAGTAGCCCTTACCCACACTGTGCACACACACTTATATGTTGTGATTAGGCCACTTTGTGTTTAGATGGTTTCCGGATGGTTTCCTAGACCAAGGGTAGGTTGTAGTTAGGATTTTCCATGTCATGTCTACTAGTCCTTGGTCTGCGCCATAGCCAGGCATTTTTGTGTGATGCTTTATGTGTTTACCAGTTATAGAATTACACATTAGTATATTACGGTGATTTTCTACTAGGAGTCATATCCAATATGGAGGAGCTTAATAATTCAAAGCTAACCCTTTTTTCTTGCAGGTTCTGCTTGGCTCTCCTTCCATCGGATATGGTTCATTATATGTTGCATGTAAATAACCCGTGTTAATATCTTTGTTGCAGGTCAAGTCTTTTTTTAAACTTTTATATGTACCTTTTAGAGTCCTTAGGAGAGCCTGTCTTATAAATAAAGTATACGAACGAGTTCCAAGGCACTTGACGTAAGAACCATGTGGCGGGGACCAGAAGCAATTAACTCATGTCTCTTACCTTAATTCTAATTTTTTATTTGATGTATAGTATTAGGACCAAACATCTTTATGCAAAGCCTGACTGCCTTTTTTTCTTTTTATGGATATATTTTCGACCCGCGACACCCAACTTATGTTACTATTTTATTCATTTGGCTTGGTTTACTTTGCAGTGTGTGCTGAATTTTCTCCTTCTTTGATTGCGGATTGTTTGGGAATCCTGCAAGAATGTAATTTAGGCTTTTTAAAGACTTCAAATTTATCTTTTTCAAAATTCTAATAATAAAGATTGAGATTAATCCAAATTTAGGATTAAATTATTTCAACTATTTAAAACTTGTACTTTACTTTTCTGAATGACCCTTGGTCCTTTTTAAAATAGTTTGCATAGCATGACTTTCTCTCAAGTTATCCTTAATAGAGCCTTTACATAATAACTACATCATATTGCATGTTCTGAGGAGAAGCTCTCGTGCTTCTTCAAACTAACCGACGAAACACTAACTGACGAAACATAAGTTTTATACTTAGATGGTTGTCTAGCATGCTTAGGGTTAGAGGCTTCCATGACCCAAAAAGGGGTATAAGTCCTTCGTGGGAGTGTCCCAGCTTTGTAGTTAAACCTCTTCTCTTCTCCATTCTTTTGGATTCTTTGTCATTTACTTAATCCCATCTCTTTGAGCTACACCTGTGTAGGGTTGTAGGACTAAAGGTTTCCTTCTTTTGACCTTAAGGCTACTGAGATATCTTTGGATGATGCAATTGATAATATTTTAATAGGGATTCTCTAGCCGAGTTGGGTCGACTATCTTCTCGAATAGGTAAACTTAGGGTCTCCGTAGCTTGGGATGATGGATCCATGATATCCTCACCTGATTGTCTCTACCTATTTAGAGATTCTCCCCTTTTTATTGATACACCTCTTTGAGCCCTGTCGATCATTTTGACACTTTATTGATTGTCTCATCGACCTTAATCACTGATAGACCGCCACATGTTTAAGATGTGGTATCTCACCCTCTGCCTTTACATAGTGAGCCTTGAAGCGTAAGAATGTTACTATCAATTTGATCTGGTTATTTCCTAGGTCTCGTTGACATGCCACCGTCCATTTGTGGATACGAGAGATTCATGCTCGCCCATGTGGCTCGGTATAGGTCTCGGAGGTGTCGAGATGCTTCTGATTGAAATGACCATCCTTTGTGACACCTATATTTACTAATTATCACTTATATGTAAGCAAGACCCCTATTATTAAGAGTATTCTTAGGTATCACACAAGATATATTTAAACAAAGGGATACATTTCTCTGAGAGTGTTTTTGTCCCTATAACAAAATATTCTTTTTGGTTCTTTGATTATGTGTGGCTTATGTATGGATTCTTTTTATAAATATTATGTTCGAAGGTATTTCAATCTAATTTTGTCTAGACGTATACTCTCAACCTATCATACGAGGGCTACCTTACATATACCTTACATGTTTCTTTTTAAAATTATTTATCTATTTTCCATCATATATCCTTTCTTTTTTATTCCTCTCAACTTTAGGCCATTTCTATGATCCGAGAGAGAGATTTATTTGAAAAGTTTCTTGCTTGGATTACTAGTACATCCGAGAGAGTGATGCAAGAATGACTCTAAAAACCACAACCTCAAGGTCCTTGAAGTATCATACTGGGTTTTCCTGATGGTTCACTTTGAGACTGGGGTATTTAGCTTCTCTAGTACATGCTATCAAGTCCACATAGGCATCACCTCAAAACCTTGATGTGGTGCATGTTGCTATTGCACTAATTGCTCATCTTTTGGACAATCATATAGCGACCTCGTCTGCATCTGTTGTTGTTGCACTATTGGCAACAATGATGAATCATTACTCTGCTTGTTTATCACCATCTTATAAGAGTTTACTTTCAAGCGATACACCAATCTACTGAATGGCACCTTTTGGACATTCACTGATCTGGAAGATGCATTCATTTAGCATTTTTCTTGGGCACCTCACTAAGTTACCATGAGTGACTTGATGTCATCTAAAAAAAGTCCAATAGGTTTTGTTATCTGGTGGTGAAACTTGAATATAAAGTGCGAGCTGCAAAAGCAACATATTGTTCTTTTTCTCATGGGCAAGATAAAAGACTCTATGTTGGTTTATTGAAGATGTCTTTCATTATAACTTTCGGGACTCTTAACGAGAAAGTGGCTACTCTACATAATACAATAAATGACCTAACATTTATGAGTGATGATAAGGCGAAGGGAAAGAAGCCTTTATGGGTCCATCAAAGAGGAGGGAGGAGAGTTTGCCTCTTCTGACATTTGATGACAAGCATAAAAAGCTCGTTATATCAATGAAACATGCTCGCCCGTCTTCCCAGAAGTGGAAGATACAGTCAATTAAGGAAAAGATGTCTAAAAGGGAGAGCATTAGGAAAATCCTAAAGAACTCAATCAAGCAAGGGATAAATCCATCTTCACCTAAAAGGCCTGATAAAGTAGAGAGATCCAAAGAGCGCAATTATTGCTCGCATCATTGGCATTTGGGGCATGTTCATGAGGATTGTCTTACTTTCAAGAATTGGCTCAAAACTTGCTAGGAGGCCAAGGAGATCGAAATCCTGGAGTAGTACCAAGAGAAACCTCTTGGAAGAAGATCAGTTAAAGCAGTAGCAACTATTTTGATTGTCGACATAAGTAAGAATGTAACTTCTTTTGCTTTAATAAAACTTCAAAAGATGATTGTAATGTTCCTCCTAGCACATTTTGTAACTTTAATGAAGCAATGAAAGGAAATTGTTTTTCTTATGTCTTTGTGTTTCACATTTTGATGATGGATTCATGTGACATTAATGATGATGATAATGATGATGAGGGAGATGAGCAACATCCATTATTGCCTTCCTTAAGAGATGCATACTGCATATATGATGATCTTAGTGATTCATAAATAAATATATATATGAGACCTCTGAGCATACATGCACAAACATAAAGCCTCTTGTTAAATGTTCCACTGGGGTTGTTCATCTGGGTCCCTTAATGAGGATGTTAAGGAAGTTCGCTTGAGAAGCAACAAGGTTCTTAATGCAAGGATGACTGAGCCTAGCTCTAAGGTAAATGGGAAAGTCATCGTCACCCATGAGATAGATGATCATCCTGATGTGCCTAGTAAAGGAACTAAAAGTCTTTCTAATGGATGGGCTATAATATCTTGGCGTACCTTAAAATGTTGCCAGCCATCTATGATGCACTCCTTCTATCCTCTGAGCTAAGAGAAACTTTGATTAATGACCTTAAAGAGCCTAAGGTCTTCCATGCATGTTATATAGAAGAAAGGATGAGGCAGTTAGACCACAAAGAAGTTGTTGTTGTCACCTTCTTAGAGGTTGATTTGCATTTAGGCACTGACCGACCTTTTTTTGTAAATCAACAATTACAAGAATTTGATGACACTACTAGAAGATTTAAATTCCAGCAACGATGCCAAAAACGTGATTACGACTTTATATATATGTTTGATTTAATAAAGATGCATAGATATAATATTCAATAATGTTAAAGTCGAATTTGTCAACGCAAGTATACGTATCGCTCAAGTAATATAGGGCTCTAATGGAGTCCTAGATATTGATCCCACAAAGAGAAATAAAATTCTACGGACTAAGATTTAATAAAAAGTAATACTTCAACTACAACGACGTTCAAGTTGCTTATCTGTCACTAATAGACAATTAAAATAAGTAGATAGTTTGGATAATAACTAATTATAGAAAATAACGTTTAATTGTGATATTCAATAAATAAGAAAGCATCCTTTCCTTGCTAAGAAATTATAGTGAATGGATAAAATGAATTAGTTCAATTTATATTGTGCCAAATAAGAGCATACCTATTCTTTACCCTTTGGTCCAGGCATAAAGAACATTGACTAATCCTATGTTTGGTTA
>NW_018165433.1:25486-55882 GCF_001263595.1 Phalaenopsis equestris
AATTGACCAGATTGAAAGTAAATTAAGATCAAAGTAAAAATATCATCACAATTTCTTAAACATTTTCATGGTTTCACCATTTCACAAATCTCAAGATAAGAAGAAAGACAGAGAAAACTACTCAGATCTCATGGGAAAAACACAACACAACTTGAAATTCATATATAAAATCAAAGCCATACAAACTATAACAAGTAAATAAATTATCTCTAAATTTCTCCCCAAGAACACTCCTCGAAGTTCCTCTGAATCTCTTTTTTCTTTAAAACACACATAATTCCTCTTAGAAGTAGCAAGGAGGAAGAAATCTCTCACATTCCCTCCACTCTTACAATTTCTCGAAGAATTCCTCACAGTTATACGCTCTAGCAAGCTTTCTACGCACTAATGGATACTTTCTAACCTCTAGGAATCCAAAAGTCTCTCCTCCAAGCTTACTATTTTCGGCCAAAATGTTCTCTTTAAAGATGTGGATGAATTTTCTTAAGAGTTGCTTACGCACCCCTCCAAAATCCGGCCTTATCCATTATACATGTCACATAACCGTCGATCTCGCCGTCGGCGGCCTTCTGGAGAATTTGTCCTGTAGCATCGGGAAAAGCTCGTCGGCGGCGGCCTCAATGGCGCCGTCGGCGCCTCAGTGCAATTCTCCACATTTTGGTCCTTTTTGCTCCAAATTCGTTTTTTTTTTCATCTTTTTGCTCCATTGACCCTAATTCATCATTCCTGCAACAAAACATCAAAAATACCTTTCTTTAAAGTGCAATATCATTAAAAACAGTATAAAATAGGTATGAAAATCTCAACATATTTTCTTTTGGTCAGGCACTACAGACTACAACCATTCATTGTACGTGATGATCATGATATACAAAACTCTGTTAAACCATATTCTCGTTGATCCAAAAGCTTCAGCGAATATATCAACTTCTACACACTTGAGCTATTGTCCTTAAATATATGGAGATTGTGTTCTGATAAGATCATGCTCAATTGTTTCAATGAAAAGGGCCAAAATAGTCGAGGCTCCATTACATTGCCTCTCCAATTCGAAGGATTCAAGAGTGAAACCAAATTCCCTGTGATCGATGGTAGCATGTCTTTTAGGGCTTTTCTCAGATAATCGTAGATTCATGAGTATGGGATGGTGCCTTCAACCCTCCTTCAGTGCATTAAATACAAGCATGGAGGAGAAGACTTTTCCATCTTCGGGGATACCCAACCCTTTTCTATCAATGAGGTAGGCACTTATGATGATGTTGAGTATTATGTTCCTTATAGCAAGGCATACTTAACAAATTCGAGTGTCATGGGATGTCCACGAGCCCTTCCTATTCCCGAGCCTCTTTTGACCAAAGGCAACGAGGTAGCAAGGCAAGAGGAAAGGCATCATGTCCCCACGATGTCAAAGCGAGATCAATGTCTCTTAGTTGTGCCATTGACCAAGATAAACGTTGAAGCTATATCATATTTTCTTCTGAAACCGACAAGGTTTTGCTCGTGGCTTGCATGAACATGAGCAAAAAGATTGTTAGCGAAGTGATACTCGGGTTTCCATCAACGATCAAGGGCCCCTGTTTATCTAAATTATCTTTGACAGATAAGGTGTTGACCATTATTCCAATACTGCGAGGCTATTGTAAAGATTTATCGCACTCAAAAATCATTTGTAGTTGAGGAGTTGTGTACCTTTTATGTACCTCCTGTATTAAATTTGATGAGATGGGCTTTTTTTGTTTTATGAAGTTGATATGCACGCAACCAGTCATGATGTAATACTTTTAAATGATGAGAATGAAGAAATGGAGGTTGTATCTCTTTCTTATTATTGCTCTTCTCTCATTGTTAAAATGTCTGATGATGGGTTGTTGCTCGAGAGGTGTTATGTTTGCCAAGCCAAAATGTGCAAGGCTATGTGGTAGAATAGACACCCAAGCAAAAGATCTGCATTAGGTTACATTAAAAAGGTCGATAAAACCATACACTTCAAAGCCTCATGCAAGATGATTTCTGTAATGGGAGGTAGTGAAGTCCTCACCTCTACTAATGAGGAGGTAGAAGTTAGTGGCACTCCTTTTGAGCTCAAGAATAATGTCTCTTTGACCATTGATGAGTAGATTGAGGTCAACCTAGGTACGAATGACAATCCTCGATTGAATTTTATAAGAAAACTTTTATCGGATTCTATGGCTACTAAAATCATAGAAATCCTAAAAGAGTTTCATGGTTGTCTTGTTTGGAGTTATGCCACCCTGTTTAGCTCAAGAGGTAGTTGTAAATCATTTAGTCATTGACTCGAGCGTTGTTTCTATAAAGCAATTGCCTCAGAGAATGCAACCCAGATAGCACAAATGATTATCAAAGAAACCAAAAAGGTCATTGAAGCTGGCTTTGTTAGGGAGGTTTCCTACCCTACTTGATTTTCCAATATTGTAGCCATTTGGAAGAAGAATTGATAAATACAAGTTTACATCGACTTTAGAGACCTAAATAAGGCATGCCCGAAAGACAATTTCTCTTTGCTGATGCCGGAGCTTATGATAGATATCGCCTCCTCTCATGCAATTTTCTTCTTTATGGATGGTTTATCCGAATACAATCAGATCCGGACGACCCCAGAGGAAGAGCAACATACGATGTTTCGTACTCTTACCGCCACCTTCTGCTATAAGGTTATGTCATTTGGCTTAAAAAATGTCGGGGCAACCTATCAGAGTGTTATGACACACATTATCGATCACATACTACATCATCAAGTCGAATGTAAAATTAACCAAGTAGTGATTAAGAGACTTTCCGGGTAAGATCATCTGTCAAACCTAAGGGTGGTTTTTGAGTGTCTTAGGAAATATGATCTGAAGTGAACTCGTTGAAGTGCGACTTTGGCGTATCTTCCGAGGAGTTTCTGGGCTTCATTATCTGTCATAGGAGCATTGAAGTTAATTCTAGTAAGAATAAATCAATCATGGAGATTTAGCATCATGAGAGTTTAACGCGATTGCATTCCCTTCAATGATGATATCAAAATCTTCTTTCACCTTCTAAAAAGTGATCACTTCTACCATAAAATACAATGTATTTTTTAATGATATAACTTTTATCTCGATGCGACACATCTCAAAAGACACTAACAATATCAAAATCAATTCCCTAACATTAAAATCAAATTGAAATTTAAGTTCTATCATTAATTGTACTGGAAATGTAAAAGACAGTTGTATGACATTGGGGCAAGCTTATAAAACAGAGTCGAAAATATTATAAAAATGTTAAAATATGGATATGTAAATTCCTTTTTAGTAGCATTGAATGCACTAAAAAAATCATTTATTTGAGGCCTTAATTAAATCTTCTATGGTAGTAATTCTATACAAGGATTGCCGACCAAAGCCATTCACATGTGAAAGCCAATCCGTCAAAATGAAGACAGCCAACTCTTTTTTAATTGTAAATAGAGCACACAATTTTAAAACATTCAGTTCCTAAAATGGCTTTTAAAATTTAATTTGAGTAATTTTAAGAATTTTAAGCAAAAATTTCAGAAACAAATTGTCTCAATCAACACACCAACATTAGAGAAGGGCAAAATTAAAGTTCGAGGGGATTTATTTAATCTTATGGCTCGGAGGGGAGATGTATTTTGGCATTTGGGAAGCACTTGTGACTAATAGTTTTTTTCATAATTATAATTTTTGGGAACCGACAAGCGTTAGACTAGTTAATTCATAGATCATTAATATGCATAAATATTAATTTATTGATGTAGTGAAACTTTGACTAAAATAATTACACTAATATCATAAAAATTTAGAAATTTACCATCATTATATACTGAAATTACTTGATCATAGAATTAGAGAGAGCTTAAAGATTTAAAATATTTTATTCCTCTTCTTAATGGCTGACATTAACAATCATGATTAATTGCTTGTTTGTCATTATCATTACTCGTCTGCCGTGTCTTTATGGTCATCATCCTACTATTAATTGTAGAAAATCATGGATAGAACGAAGAACTAAGAACAGTTTTCAAGATAGATTGATGAGCGATAATATTAGAAATATATTTCCCCTTACTGATACAAAATACAATATAATTTATACACTTCAGAGACAAAGTTTCTAGAGAACCACGGCGGTCCCTAATCCTATTGAAATAATTAGAGAGAATAATGAAAGAGTATCATCTAAGTGTGCTATAGAATATCAATGTCACATGGGTTGTTACCTCCGCTCGACACCTCAATTAGATGGTAGAATTTCGAGCTTGGTGCCAAGCTTGCTGAATTTCATTGCTGGTAGAAATTTTGTGAGGATGTAGGCAATTTGATTTTGGGCTATGACAACCTGCAATGTGATGATTCAAGAGCCTATATGACTTAAAAAAAATGATGATCAATCTCTACATGTTTAGTGCAAGTATGTAAGGTGTGATTGAAAATAATTGCTGTAGCAATAGTATTGTTACAATGGATGGAAGTTACTGAATTGATGGGTATGTTGAATTCTTGGAGAAGTCCCCTAAACCATATTATATCAACGCTTGTAGCACTTAAGGGCAAATATTTTGCGTTTCTAAACGATCTAGCTAGAGTCTTTTATTTTTGAACAGTACAAGAAATAACATTGTTTCTTAAAAATGAAAAGAATCCGATGTTAGATTGACGGTCCTCCAAGTTTCCAGCCCCGTTTGAATCTGAATATCTCTGAAATTGAAGATTATTCTTTGTGAGTGTAATACCATAGTGAATTATACCTTTGAGATATCTCATTAAGCATTTAATGAGCTTAAAATGATAGAATAGGGCATGTGCATTTTTTGGCAAATGTAATTTACAACAAATGCTATGTCTTGCCTTGTAACTCTAAAAAATTGGATTGACCCTCATAATTTCTTGTACTAAGTGTTCTTAGAATATTCCTCCTGAGATTGGATATCGGGTTTTAGTTTTGTAGGTAACAAATTAAGTATTAGTTTGCAAATTTCCATGCCTAATTATTGTAGATTAGAGGTGATGTATGTATGTAGATTGAGAAAGTAGCCCTCGGAGATAAGCTGAATATGATTTCCCAAAAATAAGTTCACTTGCCTGAGTTATTTGAGAAGCAAAGAATGTTTTAGGTCCTGTAAATTGATGTTGATTGTTGGAAAGTTGTTTGTCAAAAGTAGTTGGTGATCGATCAACAATGACTTATTTATTGTGCTTACATGAAAACTTTTATTTTTGAGATGATTGGAGAGGGTGTTAAACCATTGCCTTGGTGCTTGTTTGAGATCATAGTTGGTCTTTTTTAAGTCGACATACTTAATTTGGTGACTGAGTATCTTCAAAGCCTTGTGGTTGTTCCATGTATATAGTTTCATCAAAGGGCCCTTGCAGGAAGGTATTGTATATATCTAACTATTGAACATTCCAGTTATGGTGGAGGGAAACAATGAGCAAACTCTAACTGTGGGTAGTTAAACTACTAGGTTGAAAGTATCTTTATAGTCAATATTTGGCAATTTCTTGAATCCCCGAGCTATACGTCTTACCTTGTGCTTAGCAATAAAGTCATTTGGATTTAGTTTAATTTGATGGATCCATCTGCAGCTAAGTATGTTGTTATTTAATGGGGGATTTATAAGCTACCAGAAGCCTTAACTTTTGTAGATGTTTAACAACTTGGGTGTAGTATGTAGATTGGTTTGAGAGACATTGATGGAGTGTAGATCAAGGATCTATTTTTCATTAGAGAACCAGTCTGAAATCTAGTGACCATTATATATTTTGGTGCAGATTGAATAGGGTTAGGAGATCAGTTGAGAAGTAACATGTGTGATGAGGATGTAGTTATATTTGGTGATGATCTGAGATTGGTTGGTAGAGGTGTTTGTTTGACGTTTGTGGTGAGAGTGCAAGGAAATGTTGGTGTACTTGGATAGATGATGGCTTTTTCCATTTTGTGGGGTTTAGCATCAGCATTCTTTATGATTTGTAGAGTCCTATGAAAATGCATGGCACTGTAGTGACAACAATTTATTTAACTGGGTGTCTTTTTCCATGAAAAACAAAGGCATCTTGACCTGTAGAAATAAAAAAAAAAGAATGTGGAACAGGAATGGTAATCAAGGTAGATTGATAAGCAGTAATATTAAAATATAATTTCCTCTACTGATACAAAAATACAATACATCTTATATAGTTCATGGAGAAAGTTTTTAAGGAACCACAATGATCCTCAATCCTGCTGTAGAGAGAATAGTGGGTGAATGTCACTTGAGTGTGCCAAAGAATATCAAGGTCACATTGGTTGTTACCAACTACTATGTCTTGATCGTAATTGCCCGACCATTATCTATAGACAATTGTCGACCTGTTATTATGTCCTAACCATCATCCCTTAATAGTTGTTGCTCAATCATTTTCATCGCACATCCTTTCTTCCAAACACCATATTATAATGAAAAAGTAAATCTAATTTTGTAATAACTTTTTCATCAATTGTAAACCGAGAATGAAATTTTGCAATTTCACTTATATAGTGAATCATTTCAACTCCGCCAAACCCCATTATTTTTTTTCTCATTACCAATTTTTCACATAAGAAAATTTTTTCTCATATGAAATCATTTTTTTATCAATATGTATGTTGAACTGTTTTTACATAACTAAAATGCTAATCAATAATATTAATAGTTGTTGCCTTCTTTCTTCTAGCTTACATATTTAGCATTGATGTGTCATCAATAAATTTTTATAATATAGCATGAATCCCAATTCATTTTTTAATAATACAATCAAATTCAAGATCATCTAAAGTCCCGGTTTCAGCAAGTTTATAGTCAAACTGATCACCTCGATAAGATAAACTCAATGACATCAAAATTGACTCAATCCTGTCTATTCATTCCCAAATCAAGCATTGAAGTGCATTTGAAAGCTTTATCTCATCAATTTAATAGTCATATAAACTCCAATTTTGACATATTTATAGTCAAATTGAGTGTCTCGATGAGAGGAATCTCACGAGTCAAAGATCACTCAAGTCTAAGATTATTAAGGCACTTAAGATGTTTAAAAAATTTGATGTAGTGGCTGGGGAAGTTATTAAGTAAAAAATCAAAATATCTCTACCCCAGAGATTATAAACAGGCACGCAGCTCCACCCCCCCTCCCCCCGAAATCTAAAGCCTGCTCTAGACCAAAGACCCGGCGAAAACCTTCAACCTCTATAGCCGCTGACCATCTCTACTTGCCACCGCTAACCTATGCTTGCAAACTTCTTATCCCAAATATGATTATAAAGTATAACACCTATTTTGAAGGCCTAACGATAACTCCTGGTCTCCGTAGACGCTGACCGCTGTAACCATAATACAATGTTTATTCCTATCACCTGTATTTTTCCTTACGTTGTATACCAACAAGTGTTCTATCTGGTGGAAAACAATAACTACATTCTCCTAATTATGAGAAAAGAGTGTACGCTTGTACTTAAACGCTTATAGTGGATTACTTTGACTGGCCTAAGCCCCACAGTTATTGCCCTCTCAGAGTTTTTCCACTAAAAAATCTTGGTGTCTCCTCTTCCAACCTCTTTATTATCCGTGTGTGTATTATGGATCTTTGCGCAAAGTTAAGACATTAGATTATCACTCTACCGCCGTAATTTTTCCGGCACGCAATAAGCATATTATAATACTTCTCTGTTACTCATTTAACACAATATATCATGCTTCTATTTAACACATTTATTTCTTATTTTTTTAATTATATTTTCTCTCATTCCATTCATCATAGTAAAAAAAAGCAACACCACTTCAAAAATTAATTTGACCTATAGTTAGGTAGACTTGGTATAGATTGATGAGTTTAGTATAAATACATTAATTAATTAATTAATTAATTAATTTTTTTTTATTTCCTTATGTCATTAATTAATTAATTTTTTTTTTATTTCCTTATGTCATTTTATGTTTAAGAGATTTAGATAGTAAATAAAAGGTTTGCTTCTGGACTGATGGAACCATCCTGTTGCCCATAACTTAATCAATATTTAAAGCACTAACGGCCATCATTTGGAGCAAAAAAAAAAATATTGATCTAGTAAATAAATAGTATTCTGATTATATTTTAGCTTTATATTGCTACGTGACTTGACTTTGATTATGTAACATCTTACAAAAATAATAATATGTAACAGATTTCATCATTTGATTGTAACTTCCATAAAGATTGCACATCAAACCAATCAACATTGACCTCTTGCAGTGGAGAACTTTTCTTCCAAGATGAATTTATATAAAATATAGGAAGATTTACATGCATGCCACATAATTCTTGTGTATTTACATATTTAACACCTAAATTTTTATATTTACATAAATATCCTTTTACCCGTTCATCAACATGCGTCTTTAATTTTTAAAAATTTAATGATAGTGATAGTCTTGATCTTTTAAAATAATGGTCCTTAAACACAGACTCATAACATGCAAGGTCCACGAGTTAGAGCACTTGGATCCTTAGTGCATTCATACTCGTATCAATCCCGATGTGATAACTCGCATTTATCCCCGAGATTCATCCAGTGAGCAATTCTCGTTATGACATCACGCCTCATTGAGGGACACTAGCCTGTCCAACCTATCTCACTATCCATGCACACATACAGATGCGAATGCAAACAATCAAATAATAAAAGTGTTGAGGAGTGTGTCATGGAGGCTGCGATTCAAGAACAGGAGTGTTGTTAAGGTTGCGGCTCAAAGGAATGAAAGTGTCGTAGAGATAGTGACCCAAAAGGGTGGGTCTGTCATAGAGGCAGAGGCAGTGGTCCAAAGGATGGGTGTGTCATGGAGGTAGTGACCCGAAAGAGTGGGTGTGTCTTAGATACAGTGACCCGAAGGATGAGTGTGACGTGGAGGCAGTAACCTAAAGGTGAGGACATGTTGTTGAGGTAGCGGCCCAAAAGATGGGTGTGTTGTGGGGGCAGTGACTTGAAAGGGTGAGCATACCATGGAGACAACTGCCCGAAGGAATGATTGTGTCATAGAGGCAGTGACCTAAAAGGGTGGATGTAGCATTAAGGCATTGGCCCGAAAGATGGGTGTGCATGGAGGTAGCAACTCGAAAGATGGGTGTGTCGTGAAAGAAGTGACTCGAAAGATGCAGTGTCACAATGAGATGGGTGTGTCATAGAGACAGTGACCCAAAAGAGTTGGCGTGCCTAGGAGGATGCAGCCTGAAGAGATGGGTGTGTCATGGAGGCAGTGACCCCAAATGGTGGGCTTGCCAACCCGAAGAGATGGGCATGCCATGGAGGCAGTGACCGAAATGATAAGCTTGCCTTGAAGGCAGCTGCCCGAAAGATGGGTGTGTTGTGAAGGCGGTGACCTGAAAGGGTGGGCATTCCGATGGGGCAACGACCCAAAGAGATCGGTGTGCCATGAAGGCTATGACACGTAAGGGTGGGCATGCCGTGAAGGAAGAGACCCGAAGAAATTGGTGTGACGTGGAGGCAATGACCCAAAAGGGTGGGCATAGAGAGGAGAAAGTGGTTCGAAGAGATGGGTGTGTCATAGAGGCAATAACCCGAAAGGGTGGGCGTGTCGAGAAGGTAGTGGCCCTAAGAGATGGATGTGTCATAGTGGAAGTGACCTGAAAGGGTGGATGTGCCTAAGAGGCAGCGGCCCGAATATATGGGTGTGTCATAGAGACAATGACCCGAAGGGGTGAGTGTGTCATGGAGGCAACAACCCGAAGAAATTAGTGTGATGTTGTGGCAATGACACTAAAGAGTGGGCATGTCGAGGACGCTATGGTCTGAGAAATGGAAAACACAAGTGCAAACCACTTGTGAAATGGTGCAAAGTGACATGAGGATGCCACGAAGTAAATGTAGAGTCATGTGTCGTTGGGGGGCACAAGTACTTGTCGCGAGCATATGAGGGTACATTCTCAAAGATGCACGACAACAGTTCAAGTTATGAAATCAATACTAATTCATATGTAAAACACACACTATGCAATTGGTAAATGTAATAGCATCATCTGCATAAGCTAGATGAGTAACTACCATTCTCACTTTGTGAAGAAATCTCGTTGTGGGATGAGAAAACTATAACTCGTTTATCATGCGTGAAAAGTAGTCAAAGTTTGGTGACAGTGAATCTCCTTGTTTTATGCCCTCCTAGCTTTAAAGAAGTCATAAGAACTCCCATTCACCAAGACATTATAGTGATTATTTTGTAACCAAAGGGATATAAAATTGCAAAAGCTCACATTGAAACTCCGGCCGTGCATAACATGTAAGATAAAATCCCAACTGATTTTGTCATAAGCTTTCTTTAAATCTAGCTTCATTATCAGATTGTCACATCGACACTTTCTATACAAATCATGGATTAGTTCCCATGCAAAAAGAATATTATCTGTGATATTTTTCCCTTTAATGAAAGTCAATTGATTGAAAAGATGATAGTAGAAATGTGACATAGTAATCTGGCTACAAAATATTGCTTATGATCTTGGAGATCACTGACATGAGGCTTATTGGTAGAAAATGATCCTATGTACACATTATTTTATCCTTGAGTATAAGTACAATGGTAAAAGTAGAGAAGTACTTAGCAGGGCTATTTCCCCTAAAAAAAACTTTTGAATCGCCGCAATTACCTCTCTTTTAACTATTTTCCAACAATTACGGTAAAAATCCACAGTGAAACCATCCAAACCATCTGTTTTATTTGCATCAATTGTACCCAACGCCACCCAAATTTCCTCCTCATTCTAAATTTTATCTAGAGCAAGCCTCCCAACGTACTCCCTCTAATCAGCAACAAAAATTGTTTTATGATGCTACTATTGTGTGTCCCACTAAACAATTTTTCAAATTATTTCACCACACTGTTCCCGATCTCCTAACTGAAAATCCAGTCACCATTCTTATCCTTGACCTTTGTGATGGTATTTACCATTCTCCTGCTTTTCATACATGCATGAAAATATCTCAAATTTTTGTCCCTCCTTAAATTGTACTTCACCAGCTTTTTGCATTAACAAATATATATAGATATATAATACAATATAATATATTATCAAGTAATTAATGTATTAGATGTTATGATAATGATAAACTAAGGTGGAGCTGGAAATTATAGTGATGGAAATAGTAGATAGAAGTTAATTAGGGGGCCCAAATAGTTTTGGTAATAAATTATATCTATATAAACAAGGGAAAAAATACACATCATAGCTCATTGATTTTGACAAATTGGAGCCTTTTATTTCCTTGCATTCACATTCTAAATCTCATTCACAAGAAAAAAAAAAAAATTATTTAAGTTATTTTACAATAGGCATTGAATTTGCATAAATTAGTAGAAGACTTGTATTAGCATGAGTAGCATCTCATATCTTATTTTTCAAATGTTCATTATTTTGTTAAATTAAAAGAATTAAGGATAATAAAAATAATTTTCCAATTTGAGATTTATGCAAATATAATCAACAACTTATTTATAAAATAATAATAATAAAAAATTGTTTAGTTCCAATTGCAGTCTTTCAGTCTTAATTAAAGATAAATAAAATAATTATTCCAGCCAACAAGCATGACTGAAAATTTAAAAAAAAAATTAAAATAAAAAAAAATAAAAGAAAAGACAAAGTCTCCATCCTTTTAGTGCATGACTTATAAACTTAAAGAAGAACTAAAATACATCATTTTTTTCTTTCAATTCAATAACCTTATTTTCCCACTCTTTATTCAATGGAAAATGATGTTATATATATATATATATATGATAATTTGCCATAATTATTTTGTAACATAAATATATATATATATATATATATATTTTCCTCTTAAGAAAATTCTGCTGAACTCACAATAAAAATAGAATTCATTCCTTTTACTGACCTATTCAACGCCAATGAAAATGCTCTTACCCACAAGAAACTTGTCCGAATTTCCAACTAACCAGCCAACGCCCTCACGTAAGACTTATATATATATATATATATTATTCATTTATGTTGATGTAAAGTTTTCCTTCATCTAATTTATTTAACCAAGTGTGGACCTCTTCTCCTTCCCTACTCCACTCATTTTCTGCTTCCCCTTTCGCAGCAATTCGAACCCAGAAAGAGAGAAGAAAAGAAACCAACTGAAGAGATCTAGCATGCTTTGCAGGCTCCAAGCCCCTACAAATAGAAGATATCCTACTGGAAAAAAATCCTACTGGAAAAACATTATGTCCGGAGTCCGGATGCGCAGGCAGCTGCCCAACGGAGGGTGGAGGTCCGACTCCTCCTCTCCTCCGTTACATCAGGGCGTCGTCCGCACATCCATATCCTACTGGAAAAACATTACTTCCGGAGTCCGGATGCGCAGGCAGCTGCTCAGATGCAGCGCGGAGGGCGGAGGTCCGATTCCTCCCCTCCTCCGTTACATCAGGGCGTCGTCCGCACATCCAGAGTCCAGAATCTCTCTCTTTCTCTCTCTCTAAATCATATATTTTTATACTTATTATAAGTCCATAGTGATGAAGAGATGAAGAGAACTATAAGAAGGAGGTATTGGCGTGTCTCAATCTAAAGCCATGGCTGAGTTATTTCCACATCCATGTTCTTGGCTTGAGCCGCGTCAATATCTCCTTCCATACACAGTCTCATGCTTCTCTTCTTCCTATATTTTCCTACTACAAAATTACTTCTTAAATTCTATTTTCTATTTTTTATTTCTTCTGTTTCTTATAGATTGCATATTCAAATTCTGACTTATAATCGAATCCGGTATGATCCGATTTCCTCTTTATTTAGTATGTGTTTACAAGTTTTTCTCCCCCTACTTTTTAATCTTATTCAAAATACGTGTCTGTTCAATAAATTGTTGGGAGATTTTCATTCATTGCTATAAGAATATGCCACCCATTTCATATTTCACGACCAAATCATTTTTAATAATTCCATTGGTACACTCAAAGAGAACACAAGCATGAACGAAGTTAATTATGCCACCCATTTCATGATTTCCTCTATTTTATATGTAATCATGGTTGTCATGGGCTGCCTTCTTCCTCTTTTTTGTGTGGAATGATGATATATGTGTGAATTTTGACTTTAATGCTCTTATCGGAGGGACTGCGATGTTAGAGTGACTATTTAGCGTCTTAGCAATGAACTAAAATCCAGCACAAATTAAGGTGATTAAAGAGAAGTGAGCGAGATGAGACACCTCGATTTTTATGTGGAAAATCCTAAAAATGGGAAAAGACAATGGGGTATAACCCAATTTAAATAATCTACTAAGAATGGTGAGCACACATGTCCACTTTTTTCATGATTTAGGGAAGATGAAGTTATAAAGAAGTTCATTGTAAATGTCTAACAATAATTTATCAATAATAGTTGTAGTGTGACTTTAATTAATGTAGTTCTCGGTGGTGATAGACTGTAAGAGTTGTAGTTGATTGCAAGGGATGATAAAAATTTGTTGATGGCATATCACTTGTTTCCTATTTTTAGTATATATATATATATATATATATATATATATATGCGAAGTACATTTTATGAAGTCCTTAGTTTTCTTTTGTTGAAGAATTGTATTTCAAGTTTGTGAATGCTTCTATGCTGGCTACAAGTTATATACTTTTATCATAAACTTTGGCAAAAATTTTGTACATTTTATCTATTGATTGAATTTTTAGATAGGAAAAAAAAGGTGGAGGGCCTATTTTAGTAGGCAGCTATTTAATTAATGATTGTTTGCATTTAATTAGTGACATAATTTCAATGTCTTTTTGTTCAAGTTTTCCTATGCAAGAAGAGCATAATATTATCATCAACGTCTTTATCAGTAATTAATTAGGGTTAGGTATATTTTTGTATATTATCCCTATCTCTTTAGATAGAAGAAAATGAAAGTAGTTGGTTTCTTTCCTTAGGTTCATCAGCTTGAAACTTTTTTGCTCTTAATTAAGTTTTAGCTTTTTTTTATTTTTAAATAGTCATCAATTAATCTAGCACAAAGCATTTTTAAGAATTAAGGGCCTGTTTGGGGCAGCTTATAAGTGCGGGCGGTGTTTTCAAAATGTCGTCGTACCGTTTGGTTCGTGCGTTTCGCCAGCTTATCAGAAATCGCGTTTGAGTTTTTACACTAAACGAAGGCCGCGAGCCATGTTTCAGAATAAGCAGCTTATCTTGAAATGCACAAGCTGCCCCAAACGCACGTCTTCATATTAATATGGTTATCATAATTATAAAATTTGAAGACAGTCTCTTACCAAACCAAACCATACATAATTCTTAGTATATAATGAACATAAAGTTTTTTTTAGTTATTTCTAATGGGTATAAATCTAAAAATTTTAATTTTATATATATATAAATTTTATATATATATGGTTTAATTTTGATTGAATTTTACATGATGCAGCATTCTAATGGCAAGATTCATAGTGAAAGATGCTAAAGTTTCCCTAGAAAGTTCTGATAATGCATTAGGCATATGAAAATGATGGCTATGATGAGCTTGGACCACCTTAATTAATGCAACGGCTCCAGGAATCTTCTTACTATCAACGTTAAGTGTTGAGTAGGAAGAAAAAAAGGGCAAAATTATTAGTAACAGGACAAACAATTTTCCAGAGGCTGGAGGGCAAATACATGCATATATATATATATATGTATATACATACATACATCTACATAGATATCTATATAGGTATATAGATATATGTATGTAGATATATGTATGTATATACATATATATCTACACATAAATCTATATAGATATATAGATATATGTATGTATGTAGATGTATGTATGTACGTGTATATATATATACATATATATATGTATGTATGTATGTATGTATGTATGTATGTATGTATGTATGTAAATTGGCTAATATTGAATTACTTAAGTTCATGATATCTCACACGTAAAAAGAAGTTTTAAAAAATAATAAAAATAGAAAAAATGAACATAGTTGAAAATTTTTACAGGAATGGGGAAAAAAATCATGCTAATTTTAGCAGTTATTTTCGCTCTTTATTGTTAGATGTTGAACATATTTAATAATTTAGGATAAATGAGGTATATCGAAAGGAACTATAATGAATTTGAAGTATTAGTTTCAATGTGTCATCAAATTATCTATGAATGCGTTGGTATAGAAATATTGGATTGTTGGTTCTCATCCTTATATAAGCTTAGACATTGGGATTAAATTTATTTGATCATTGATATATTAAGAAAACTTTAATCATACTATAATTCTCATCCATACAAGTATTATTAGATATAACGATCTGTTTGAAATCAGGTTGTTCAAGATATCTAAGGTTCCTAAGTGTTTTATTCCATTCTATAATTATTGACAAAATTCTAGAGCAAAAGACTCCTACCATGAGCCTATATGGTTGAGTGGGATCTTAATGCATTTACTGGAAGACATTGAAATATTTTTATTTGAGAGGTGTTGACCTCATTTTTGATGAGGTCTAATTCCCTTCTTTAGAAGCCTAGGTTCTAGTCATAAGACTTTCCTGTTGACTATTCTAGAGGATTAGTGATGGAACTCACCCACATAGAACTTCTAAACGCTTCTTGACTCTTCTTGTGAAGTCCCACATGGGTGGTCACAAGCCCTCATTTGTCACTTGATATGGCTAAGATCTACACGTGAAGAATCAAAAATGAGTTCCCATAAGATCAATTAACCTTAAGGCAACCCTAGGTGGCTTGGTCTTGCACACACACATACACACTTGTACTCACCTCAAGTTACCACAAGTTCCCTAACACACCCAAAACTATCAATTCACCCAAATTGATCCATCTCCCCCTTGAAAGTCCATAACCACTAACCACTCCTTCTCTTTTGAAGACTCATGTGGGTGGTCCTAAGTCCTTAACCCTTAGTTACAATGACTAGGACCAACATGTGAAGCCTTCAAGCTTGGTTGTCACAAGGATCATATGACTTTAGGAAGGCCTTCCATGGTTTGCATGCTTTCCGCCTAAAACCAGCCCTAAACACTAAATCCACCCAAAACTTGCCAAAATTCTCAAAATACCCCCAAAATCATCAAAATGAGTCATCAAAATGACTAAAACTCCCAAAATTTGTCCAAATACCCAATTTTTTTCACCAAGATCACTATGAACCCTTCTAGATCATTCAATTATCCCAAAACCATCCAAATCTCTCAAAATTGACCAAAATCTCCAAAATTACCCAATATACCAAAGTAACCCAATTTCTACCAAGATTGCCCAATTGCCCTAATTTCCACTAAAATTCCCTAAATCCACCTCAAATTTACCAGAATTGACAATCAAATCCAATCTCACTCAATTCCAAACCCAAATTCAAGCCCAAAACCCACCATTCCCATCTAAATTCAAAAGCCCAATTCAAAGCCCAACCTCTAATTTCCCATAAAACTTAAAAGCCCACTCCATCAGGAAAAAATCTCCCCTCTCATCTATTTGATTAAAATCAAACCATAGGCTATGAAATTCATGATTGAATTAACCAAACTTGGCCTCATGAAAATTCCTCATAAATTTTTCATTTTCTAAAATTCCTTCTCTACGTTAAAGAACAAGCCACATACAAGTCATGGAGCCTTCCCCAAGCCACATGTGAGCCATGAAAAAGCCCACCATGCTTTAAATGACAAAAGGAGGAGCCTCTCTAATGATTCCCCCAAAAGTGATTAACCACTCTCTTGACTCTCTTAAACCCATGATTAACTCTAATATGCTTGGATGAGAAATTGACTACACTAATCCAGCTGGCCCCCAACAACCTTGACCACTTAGGGAGTGACCCAAACCCACTTTCATGATCCTAAATCATGCTTGACCCAAACCTAGCCCAAAGCCTTTCTCATTTTAATAAAACACATCTACCCAAGAATCAACTCAATTGGCTTCACACCCCTCCACCTCTGCCCATCCTTAGCCAGAAACTGACATCCCATAGGTCGGTCGGCCACCTTGATCGCCGAAAAACACCAAACATGTAAGGCCACCCATGGTCAAAACCAAAAATTTGAACTCCCCTACTTAGCTCACTCACATTGGACATCATCTTTCTTCTTCCCTCCACCTAAGCAACCTTTTCCACCCACTGGCTTGGCCAATTGAAGCCCCTGGCCGAGCCTATAAAACCACCACCACCCCAAGACCAAAGAGGAGTCATACACAAACCTTCGTGAAGTCCTGCCAAAATCATCCAGAACCTTTCCACAACCTCACAAAGCTCATCCCAACCATTTTCAACCATTCTCGTCCACTAAGAAACCTTAATTTCTCAACTGAAATCTAAGGGTTGTTCGGCTATTCCACCAAACTCCACAGAACTTCTAATTGATCATCCTAAAAGCTTCACAACACCTTAAATTCACTTTTCCGATCAAAAGCCTCCAGTCATGAGCTCTCTAACCTAACCCTAGACCACACTCGAGCCACCCTTTGACCAAAGTCTTACCTAGACCCAACCATAGAGCAAATTGACTCTTGGAGGACGTTTGTGGGACCAAGGCGAAACTTCTCTACTAACTCAATCGAGGCCTCACCTCTTGGGCAAATGTATAGCTTAAAAATCCCTAATTTTGCTTCATTTTGGACCTTTATGAAAGATATTTATATTTCATGCTCATCTAACCGTATAGATTTGTTCACCTAACTTAGATAAAATTTTAAGAACAAACTGCACTTAATTTAGTTGAGTATCGAGCGAGATCTTAGAGTTAGAATGAGAACGATTCATGGGTTATAAATAATCGGGGACGATGAAAGGATGTCGTTCATTCACGCTTGTATCAAATGAACAACGGAGATCGGGTCGGACAAAGAGACGAAACGCGAACCGCGGACCGAGTCAGCGCCGACATGGAAAGTGCAACCAATCAAAATGGACTTTCGGAGCCAACGAGGTTGAGGTGGCAGCTGGTGTGGATAAGTAGGAAAATTGGGTTTTCTGAATTAATTAAATACATAAAATGTTATTTAAGTTAAAAAGTTCATATCTTGGTGTAAAAAAATCATAAAAATAAAATAAAAATACATATGTGCTCAGTGAATAGATGAGAATTTAATGGACTAAGAAATAAAAATATTTATTAAGTGTTTTGTTTTAAATTAATTAAAACTCCTGAGAAAAGTTTAATTATAATTAATTAAATAATTGTCATAACTATATGAAATTTTGATGGCTTATTCCTAATAACCTTTGGGATATTCTTTGATTTGTTCAAGGTCAGAGAACACTCAAAGCATCAAAAATAGTAATCTTCTAAGAATTTCACCTTATTTTAACTAAAAAATTATTAAAAATAAAATAAAAACTAGAAAAATATAAAATCAAATTTTGTTGTGTTTGCTGGGGTCAATAGACCAAAGGAAAAATAAAAAATGGGATTTAAAATAAAAATACATGATTAAGTATTTTCCTATTTAAAAAAAATTAAAATATGTAAATAGGACTCAAAAAAATCATAAAAATACCTATAAATAAATAAAATAACCCTAAGATGTTTTTAGAAAATTTTCAAAGTTACAAAACTTATTTTAATATAAAATTGCATTTTTAAAAAAAATAATAATTTTTGCTTAACATAATTATAGAAAATAAAATAAAAATAAAAAAATTACAAAACCAAGTTTGGGGTGTTCTTTGAGGTTAGAAAGACCTATGAAAAATAAAATTAAATTCAAAATAAAATTTTCATTTTTAGTCGTTTTTTCAATTAAAAATAATTAAAATTTAAAAAAAATTTAAGTATATCTCAAAATATCAAAAATTATTTCTTGATAAAGAAAACAACTTAGAAATGCTTTTACAAAATTTTAAAGTTGTAAAATTGTATTTTAAATGGGTAAATGTATTGTTCTATATTTTTTATTGAAATAATTATAAAAAATATTCTAAAAGTCACAATAATATAAAATAAACTTCTCTTAGATTTCTAGAGTTAGATAGATTAATGAAAAATAAAAAATTTAATTTTCAAAATAAAAATATATTTTCTATTTATATATTCATTAAAATTAACTAAAAATCATAAAAATTTAAATATAATTCAAAAATTCATAAAAATTATTCCAAGTAGTCCTCTGACTCATAGGAACAGAATAAAATTTTCTTAAGGACAGAAAACATGTTTTGATTAATTAAATTAATTAACATTGAAAATTCATAATTTTCGATCAAAAATAATTAAAAAATAAAAAATAAAATAAAATCTAAATTCTCCTATGATGTTTCAATTAACCCATGATTAATAGGCCAAAAAAGTTCAATGTCATTTGAGTTAAAGTAAAAGAGTTATGAGGTAGGAAATTCTAGGGGTAAAATTGTAATTTTAGAATTTTGTACTCTAATTAAAATTTAGGTCAAACCAGAGGGTAAAGAGCAATATTTATGATAATCAATCCTCTGAGATGATTAAAATACAAGGGTAAAGTGGTAGAAATCAATTCACCCAATTTTCTCCAAAGGGCATAATTGTAATTCTTTAAATAGTTGAAGATTGGAAGATCAATAAGTTTGGATGATCAAAGTCTGAGGGGGCTTAAGTTAGGAAGACAATAATCTACTAACTTAAAGCCTCAAACCAATCGCTAAGCATAATTCAATCTTTTAATAAGAATCAAACATGTTTTATAGAACTTTTCAAAATTACAAATTTATCCTTAAAAGATCCATGAGCTTGGTTGTGAGTTAGGCCAGATCTCACACCATATGGAAAATTAAACATAAGTCATCATAAGCATTCTTGAAACACTACAAGCTCGAGCCCAATTGAGAAGAGAGAATAAAATTCCCTTAAGCATTCAAGTTTATCCCTAGGGGTGACTACCCACAAAAATCTCAAACATAACCCTAAAGAAGTGACTACTTACCCTACTCATGGGTTAATTGAAACATGAAAATTGAGCATAATTTAAAACATTGTAATGAAACTTTCACTTAATCACGATTGATCAATTCAACAATATGGTACGACTAAATGAACTTGAAATGGTCTAGGAGATTCTACAGTTGTTTAGGGTCACTCCCCGAGCACTTTTATAAGATTTCGAGCATGTTAGAGGACATTTGGGTTTGCCTAAACTTGTTAAAGAAAATCATCCTCAAATATTTAAGGAGCCACTAAGATTTGACTCGGGACTCTTTAAACTTAAATTATTAATGAAAACCCCATCACTACTTATCTTACAATAAAACCCAACGCCCAGGGGTTTAGGCCTAAAATACAGTGTCTAAACCCTTATGGGCAATTGGGGACATTTTGAATGCAACGTATGGATTGTCGGGCTGTTATAAGTTGGATGGTCCTGGTGGTAAGGGCGATGAAAATAACGCTTATGTGTGCCAAAAGTGTAATATTATAATAGTGTCTCTAACCTCAACGATCTTTGGAGTGTGGATAAGTCTGAGAATACTATTCACTAACTCTCAGTCAAAAGTTGCCCCTGACTTTCTTAAATTGATGGTAGTTTTAGTCTAATCAGGGTGATTAACTTGTAGACTATCTAATTTGTTAAAATGTTTACTATAGCAAAAAAAAAAAAAATAATAAATGTACTTTTCTCCTTACACTAATACTTTTGACTGCTAAGTAAATTCTACATGCATGTAAAATTGAAGAGTTTTGGATGTTATCCTGTAAAATTCCACTTGTTAATCACTTTCATTGAGGCCAAGAATTGTCCTTCTTAGATTGCTTGGTTGGTAGCTTCTATCTAAAGTTGATTATAAAACACATAGCTCAGCTCTAAGCCCACCTTGAACTTAAATTCTTATACTCAGTATTGATCTTTTATATGTGGAACCGTGTTTCGTTTACTCGTTCGTGTTTTCGTATGACTCTTTCTTTTTGTTTTATTTGTGTTTTTCTTACTGTCTGTTTTGTTTTTCTCAAACCAAATTTCCTACAAATTGTTTAAATTTCCTACATGTTGTTATACTATGATATTTGTGCTAACACTTCTTAGAGTAGTAGTTGAGGCCCAGGTATGCAAGTTTATGTTTTTTTTTTACATTTACCGCATTTTTATTGCACTTTTTCGTGCTTTACTGCTCTTGTATGTTCTACATACTTGTAATTCATGTTATAATAAGAGAACAGTAGACTTGTTATCTAGGAGGTACATCACGACAGGCCACGAGACCCAACATTAATTGTATGTTCACACTAAACCCTAGACCTGGAGCCGTCGCGACAAGGATGCAAGCGAATGACAAAAACTCCCGTCGACAAATAAAGAACTGACATGAAATAAGATCTACTTCAACAAAATCATTCCTTAGACTTAAATAACCAATCCATAGAATTTCGAGGTGGTCCACCTAGTGCTACATAAATTCTCAACTTTTCCTTTAGGTTTTTGCACAACCCTGTTGTGTAGTATATGCCCTAACCTTGTAGGATTCTGAAGTCGTCGTCTGATACGACATAAAATCTCCTATATTCCAAGCTATTTGCATGATCGGATATCATGCAAAAGTAAGTCCTAAATAATAAAATTGGCAGGATTGAAAAATCAAATAATATCACCTTCAAAATTGAAGCCAAACCATAAGATATTTTGGGAAGTCATTGAGGTTCCCCTCAAGATCTGTGACATCCTCTACTTTTCACTCCTTTGACTCCTAAAATAATAGCTCTTACCCTAAACCCAACCTTCAAAACCTAAATTTTGAAATATTGAAGATGATGATCTCAGATCATTATCGAGAGTTTTGTTAAGTGACTTCGGTCATTTAGGATGCAATTATCTATAAAGGCTTACCTCTATAGGGAATTAAAGAACCCAAGAAATATAAACCTTATTTGATCTTTATATTAGGCGGGGAACTTGTTGGTCACACATAAGAGATTTGCAGACCAAAAGAACATCATAAATTATTTAGTTTAAATAATTGGGCCCACCGTCAAATAGTATGTCTTTCTTTCGGGGTGTTGTGTTTAATTATTTAAACTATTAGATATATAGGATCTGTCCGGTCTCATATTTTTCAAAATTAAAATACTATTTTCAAAAATTAGAAATTATATATTGTAAATTAAATTTAATTTTTTTTCAAAACCACAACCGGCAAAAATAAAAAAAACGACCGACAAAAGGGCAAGATTGTTGAGAACTCTCATGTGAGAAAGATTATTAAATAAATTGATAACATTAATTTAGTCCAACATTAAATATTTAAATATATATATATATATATATTGATTTGAATTTCAAAGTTGTTATCCCTAATAAACAAAATTATGTTTTTTTAATTAAAATGAGCTTAAACATTTTTAAGGAAAGGGCTTTGCTTTGTGGAGAAGCTTCTTCAAGGGGAAATGTGGTGAATGTAAAAACTAAACAAGAAGAAATTAACCATGTGGAGTAACAATAGTTAAGTGGCTAGACAATTATTTTAGAATTGTTATAGAAAAAAAAAAAGGTGATTTGATCCACCAAAATAATGAAACCCGTAACACTATGATAATAAAAATGACACTCACTAATTAGTTTAAAGCAAATGAAGTAATAGAGGAGAAAAAATGGTCAGAATAGAGTGAATGACTGAGTTTGTGTGTGTGCGCGCACGAACGTGTGTATACATGTGCGTGCATGTGCGTGTGTATTTGTGAGAGAGAGATAATGGGAATATGAAGATTAATATTTTATTCAATTAAACTAATTAATTTTTGTCACTATATAAACTTAGGACATAACATGCTTTTACTAATAGTGCTTTCATTAACAAGCAAAGGAATCACGAGTCAATATTATTATTATTATTATTTTTTATTATTATTATTATTATCACATAACATAATATAGTTAAAATTTAAAATATCTTTAAAATATCAAAATTAAATGGGCGCATGGGTTCTAACTAATTATTGAAGACAAAAATATTATAGTATATTTTTTGTATCATTGAATTAATCTAAGGAAAATCCTTTTTAAAGGGTTGGAGGGTGACTATAGGAGTGATAGAGGCAGAAATGTACGTGATAGAAAATGATAAAATTAGTAAAATGTAAATTTCTATAAGTAATTTAAAGTGTGATTGTGGCATAGCAACATTTTTAACAATGAATGCATTCAGTTCAAACCATGTCTAATTTGTTGGATGGTGGAACAATAACATAGACTAAATGGCATGCTATGTAAGGAAGAAGAACATGTGAATTAAGAAAAAATTATGGAACCAAGAAGAATCTAATTTGAACTAATTAAAAAAGTATATAGTCATGAGGTTGTGTTTATGGTGGAAGTGAATTTATGTACTTATAATCTTAAGTTTAAAGCAAAACTGGTATTTTTAAACCATTCTTTAGTAATATTTGAGGTTGTTCTAGTGTAATAATAATTAAAAATGGCTTTCATTTAAGATCAATCTAACATGCAACACAAATGAATGTTAAAGATTCAAAATATTCAAGCTTAGGTATAACTTGAATCTTTTGTTCAAGTTCAAGCTAACCATTATAATCATGTACCGTTGGCAATTTATCAGTCTATGGGACTTATGATTGTTGAAAGGGTATGTTTTTAAACTAACATAGAATTTGTACTAACACAATTGTGTTTCATTTTATGTTTCCTCTCTTGAAGTTATAAAATAATTGAATAACTTCATATAGTTAAAAAAGTATTTCTTATAAATCTTGGTGAAAATGATGATAATTTAGCAATCCATAATATTGTTTGTAATCAACAGAATGTGATCAAATATAATAATAATTATTTTGATTTTAATGTTGTTATGAATTAGTTTTAATAAAATAAATATCAACATACTCATTGTATTGATATTAAAGATGAATATAAAAATTTTATTTATCTATCTTTATAAAAGATTCTTAAAATCTAGAAGCTTTTGTAAATACTTATAGAAAATTATACAGCAACATGTAGGAATTATAAGTAGTATTAAAAAATATTTTAAATCTAAAATATAACTCTCAAGTAGATTTTTATGACATTAATGAAGCATATTGATGTAATAATGGTTTGTATTCCCTAAAAAAAATTGAGAATTTCTTAATTCTAAAGGAGTTGGTATAATATTACTTTGTAATTATTGATCTCAAAAGAAACTCTAAGGTATGAGTGCCACAATTAGCCTTAGTTCTAACTCAAGTTTTTATGTTTAAATGAGTTCTAAATTAATGGTCGGAAGATATCTTAAAATGTTTTAATAATTCATTTTTCTTATGCTCTTAGCTTACACAATAAGTAATCTAATCAAACACAAATCAATAATAAGTATAATAAATCAAAAACCAATCAACTTTAAGTCTATCCAGTTAAATTTTACTCTAGTTATTATAGAATAACCAATTATTTGATTATATACTATTCAACTTATTACACTCATTAGCACATTCATCCTTGCATCGACAAAGTCTCCCACTCGATTTGCCATGAGAGAAATACCCCATGCCTAAGTACTCACCTACTCATTATAATCTATAAGTAATAGTATATCATTAATTTAAATAAAATTTTACTAACTAGTGCATCATTATAAGTTAATAGCCTAGTGATAAGCTTTAATGGTGAACTACAATGTTAGTGATTGACAACTTGTAGCCAACATGCATTTCACTAACATATGATTATTTTTGGTTTCATCAAACTCAGATGTTTGTACAAAAACTAATAGACCGAAGATCATATGTAATTGACTTTAGCCTTTCATTCAACATATATGGATCTGTGTTGAAATCAACTATATCCTTTTGAACTTCGTACTCAACTAAAAAATAATTTATTTGTCCTAATTGTACAAATAATGTTTAAACGACTTGAAAACAAGAATGAAATGCTTCTTCTCTTTTTTCTACGTTTGTTGCCTTCAAGGTTGATATCCTTAAGTTGTCATCTTCGTTGGTTGCAACTCTATAATGCCTCAAATTTGATGAGGTTAAAGTTGTGCCAACATTTGTAGAAGTGTCAACAATGCTTTTACCTCTCATTGGGACCTTATCTCAAGAGCTTTATCTAGATTCTACTCACTTAACAAAATTTATAGTGATAAAGACCATTGATTAAGAAAATATAAGCATTATTCAAGATGGGATTGAAGTAGAAACATAAACCCCTTCCATGTCGCTATCAATAAGTAGAATGAGTCACTTCTAAAAAGGTTGCTTCGTGGCATCCTCTTCTTTATCTCAGGCTTCTAATTCCTTAAGCTAGTATTCTCTCTTTAAATAATAAACCCTATTCTTTAAACAAGTCATGATGAGTTGATCAAAATCAATAAGTGTAAAACTTATAAATTAAAAACTAAAATATGAATTAAACTTACACAGTGCCTCATGACCTTCTCTGATCATTACATTGATCATCTTCTCTATCATCAATATTGTATCGATCAACCAATTTATTAACCTTTCTTAATGGGACTTCGACAACTCATCGAAGGATATATTAGTCATTTTTTACATGATTGATCGCTCTTTTCCACCTTAACAAAAAGGTAATTTAAATTATAGTTACTTATTACACCCTTTAATCACATTGTCTTGATATATTTACAAGGAAATAACATAGTACCATATTTAAAAGTTTTTTTTAAATTAAAATGCACCTAAAAAAAGATTAACATATTATTTTATCTATTTCTCAAAGGAAGGTAATGATGGATGCAATGCTTGCAAATGAATTTGACTTTATTTGTATTAGGACCAATTTATAAATGTTAAGGATCTAAGTAATATCATAAGAATGAGAATCATAGCTAAGAAGGAACTAGTCCATATAAAAATATAAAATGTGCAATAAAAATAAGTTAAAAACTCATTAAATTCTATATCTATAATGTGAATTCATAACCCAAGTAAAATTCTAGCTCCATCAAATTTGTACTTATCTTCAACACCATTAAATCAACACCCAATCTAACCTCAGAAATATTTTAGGAATTTGATCTTATTAGTAGTCATTATATAATTGTTAAAATAAAAAAATAATATTTAAAAAATTAATAATCTAAAGAACTAAGGAAAATTTTAAGTCACAAAAAATTATCTATTAAAAAATAGATGGAATCATAACGATATTTATAGCCAAAGTTTGCATAAACTTAATTACTTTGGCCATATGAACATGATATATTCACATTTACTTCAAGTTTGAAAATTTGTTCAATATATTTTTGTGATAATCATGCATCAACTTGGGAACTGAATAACATGCTACATTGGATTCAATCGCCTCACAAACCAACTTCTAACAAGTGTTGAATTTAGCAAAATAATTATATATATATATATATATATATATATATATATATATATTTTAAAAAAAAAAAGACAATGTATATATATATATATATGTAATATTTAATGAAAAGACTCAATGTGAGGTATAAAAATAAAAATAAAAGCTAATGCTCAGTTGCTTAGGAGGAGGATTTGATAAAATGAGTGATTCACTTAAATTATCACAGAATTATCCCTGACTCTTCCTAATAAACTTTATAGCTTCAAAGTAAGATCCCCCTCTTGTGAACTGAGGTTGTACAAAATCAAGGGTTATGACATGAACTCAACACATGCCACACATCAGTTTATCTAAGGATTCTTCAAGTATTTATTCATCAATATGAGTTTCAATTTTAGCTTGCCAACTATATAGAAAATTTCTTGGATAAAACTATGCACTAGTAGGACAACTAAAAAACTAGTTTGTAGATCTCAAATTTCTTAAGTCACAATTTCTTAATTTCTACCTTCCAACCTCAATATTGACTTAAAGGGAATACATCGTTTTCTTCAATTTTTTGAATTTTGAGAGTAATCTCTAGTTCCTTCCTCTAAACTCTTCACATATGATTCCTTATCATATAACCCTGCCTCAAACTTATTCACTCGACATGATCTTGAACGTCCTTTTTTTCTATGAATTTTGAAGATGATATTACTACTATCCTTATAAGACTTTTTAAAGATGCATGTCTTCTCTCACAACCTCAATTTTATGAAAAAAATAAATTGAGTAAATTTTCTCTAATAATATTTATTTTGTCAACTTCAACGAACTTACTCTCACCATGTCTAAATTGCTCATAAGTGAGCAATCTTGGAGGTTCTTTATTTAGAAATATTTTGGCTGCAGAAGGTATACTCATGGATTAAAACTTTATTTCCAAACTCTTATTATTTAATTCATTGCGGAATTTTTTATTTCCAAACTCTCATTCTCTATTTCATCATTGAATTTTTTTTATTTCAACTAAGATAGAAAGCTGGGAGAATAAGTCCACACCTAACTTATTTCTTTTAAAAGTTATAAATCTAGTCTTTTTTATTGGCATTATATCCAAGTGTTTACTTATTGTATTCTTTGGACGGTTTTTTTCCAATAATTGATTCACTTGGTTTAAAGATGTATTTAACAATCTTCTCCATTATTGCAAGACTATGCTCTTGATTACCTAAAGTACCCTTAACTATTTCAATTTTTCTTTCTTTGAAAAGGTAATTTCAAGATGATGTTTTTTCAGCAACCTTACAATTCAATAATTTTGTTTTATTTCTTCAACAATCATGCAACAATTTTATCATTAATAAAGTTTATGATCCCCTCCATTCTGCTAAAGCATGATAAATAAAAAAATTTATTAAATTATTAGAGAAACTTTGATCAAGGAAAATTTAAAAAAAGCTTTGATCCTCATATTATAAGCATCAAATAGTGATGTGTCTAATAATTATCAAGGATTTAAGCATCTTGCATATTCAATATCTCAATTAACCCAAGCCACTCTATAAAGTATTAAAATTCTTTTTGAATTTTTGAACAAATAAGCAAAATAGAGAATAAATATTCATTAATCTTTATTTATGTTAAATTGTTTAAGTCGTATTACAAGCATTAATTGAATTTACTAAGCCGCAAGGCAAGTTTTGGCTTAGCAATCATCAAACTCATGGATGTTTAATGCCTAAAAGAGCCCATGGTCATATTGTGACAAGTTACCGGAGATAAATTGCACTTATCTTAGAAAAATTTATCAATAAAACTTGGGTACTCATCTATATTCACTAAGCTATTAAAGTGAGTCTCACAAAAAAAAAAAAAAACTCATCAATATGCTCAAACTCAATTTAGAACTCATCTGAAGTTCATTTGAATGACAAATGATGATTATGCTTTTCACTCACATAACAAATCATACATAAATTCTTATTATTGCCTTATGTAGTCCTTGTGATGTGACTCATAGATTAAGAAAAAATTAAAGGTAAGCATGGTCGGTGGAGTGATTAGTTAGATGATAAAAAAGAGATCTTGAGTCACTTATGTCAAATATTAGGTTCAATGGGCTAAGTGTTGGTTGAGAACTAATTAGTTTTAGAAATTTTAATATAAGAGTATGAAAATCAATCATGTTGAATGAGATATTGTTAATAATAAGAGCAGAGGTGTGAGAGAATCTATAGGTTGTAAGATTGGACTAATTAGGTCATAATTAGTGGATTAGAGATACTAGATAGACAAATGAAGGTGTGGGCTTAGAAAAGGAGATGGAGGCCTAGATGATGAATGTCAATAATGTTAAACATGGTAGAGAAAAAAAGGGATTTACTATTGGTGCTAGAGGTAAAAAAAATGTAGGCTTGGATAACATTTATCGAATGAAGTTGTGGGCTTAGAAAAGGAGATGGAGGCTTAGAGGATGAATGTAAATAATGTTAAACATGGTAGAGAAAAAAAGTGATTTACTATTGGTGTTAGAGGTAAAAAAAATGTAGGCTTGGATAACATTTAGAAATTTTAATATAAGAGTACGAAAATCACTCATGTTGAATGAGACGTTGTTAGTAATAAGAGGGGAGGTGCAAGAAAATCTACATGTTGTAAGATTGGATTAATTAGGTCATAATTAGTGGAATAGAGATATTAGAGAGTGGAATGAAGGTGTGGGCTTAGGAAAAGAAGATGGAGGCTTAGAGGATGACTGGAAATATTGTTAAATATGGTGGAGAAAAAGTTGATTTACTATTGGTGTTGAGGTAGCAAAAAAATGTAGGCTTGGATAACTTGCAATCTCACCAAGGAATGCCAAGGGTTAGGCCACCAAGCCCTCAAACCAAATGAGTAAATTTAAATATTTTTTTATAATTACTAAATGATAGTTTTTCATTGAAGAAAGAGGATTATTTTTTTAGTCATTACAAGATCCCTTCAAAAAAAATTGAATAAGAAAAGAAATGTAAGTTGTCACATTTATTGCAGGAAATAAATTATCTAGACACATTAATTGAAGGTATTAAATTGACATGCTATTTTATAATAAAAAATTTACTTACATTCAATATAATACTTTAATGCTTCAATTCAAAATTTAAAATTTTAATGCATGGAGTTTTCATAAACAAGTCAAAATTTATAGGATTTAAATTTTAAGCACAAAATTATATTTGATGGGCTGAAAAGCTACACATTATTCTTTCTCAAATAATGTTGGGCTTTTAAGTGTCAGATCTTTGGGCCATTTAAATAGTTGGAAAAAAATGTAACTAAAATTTTGTTTATTTAAAATACTTTCTAGTTAGTTAGTTTAGCTTGAAATAAATATTGAAATTTATGATTTTTTTTTTAAAAGAAAGAAATATCAGTATATAATATTCATGGCTAGCGGTGGCAATATCGGACGCCAACAATTGTGATGCCGGCCATAGGCTAGCACTCGACAACTATGGGTGGTGGATGGTGGTGGCTAACGAAAGACGACAGCAATAGTGGTACATAGTATTCATGGCTAGCGGTGGCAATATCGGGAGCCAACAATTGTGATGCCGGCCATAGGATAGCACTCGACAACTATGGGTGGTGGATGGTGGTGGCTAACGAAAGACGACAGCAATAGTGGCAGGCGGCCACAAGGCCACTTGTAATTCGTTGCAACTGGTAGTAGGCAGCGACTGGCGATAGGCGACGATGATGGAGTATACATACGAAAACGATGGTAGATGACAACGGGCAATGGAGGACAAACAATGATGGCGAAAACTACCCCGTCAACTTGCAGTGGTTATTATATTTGAAAATCACACAAATCTAACACACCAATTTTATATTTTTATCCAAACAAACACAGAAATTTTAAAAATCCCTACATTTGATTCATCTTGTGTTCCCAAACTTGATCAGCTCTTACAAATAAATTATTCTGCACAAGGTTGAGATAATCTTACTCTGCTGGGCCTAAAGGCTACAAATTGGGCTCTTACAAATAGGGCTGTAAAAGAGCCGAGTTTGAGCGAGCTCAGACTTGGCTCGTGTTCGGCTCGTTTGAAATAGCTCGTGTTCGAAATCGGCTCGTGAACAGTGTGTTCGTGTTCGGCTCGATTTAAATATTCGTGT
>NW_018165433.1:56127-61079 GCF_001263595.1 Phalaenopsis equestris
ATATGCACGTGTTCGGCTCGTTAGGAGCCGAACACGAGCTGCTTAACGAGCCGAACACAAGTTGTTCACGAACAACGAGCCAAATTGACAGCCTTACTTACAAAAACAGTTTAAACGTCTTTCATAAGCAGATTTAAAAAAAGAATTAGTAGCAAAAGGGACAAAAGTTTTTTGGCCATAGGACTTTCTATATATATATATATATATATACTAATGATGATAATAACAACAATTAAAATGTTTTTATAGTTAAAGTATTTTGGCCATAGGACTTTCAAGCATATCTTGTGAAGTCATCAAGTGAAGCTGAAGAAGGTCAAAAGTTTCATTTTTTGCCACATTGAGGTAAGCAGCTATTATTTATTAGAGAACAAACTTATATTTCATTTTTTTATGGACATTATCCTTATTGCTTGTATTATATCCTTAGTTCATCTGTAGGATTGTTAGTCCTGTCATTTTTACTTTATATATATTTTCTTCTACACTTGTTATAGAATTCATTTATTACTCATAATGAAGTAATTAGCTGTTTTATTTTATCGTTGCACAACACTGCATGTTTGATTAAATCCTACAATTATAATGTTTTCTTTTATTGCACTTCATATTTATGAATTTCTTGTAAATTCTAATCATATTGCAAGTCTCTGTGAAGTAGCATATGTCTTAAGCATTTACTTGCTTGTATGCAATGATGTGTAGGACAATGAAACCCTTTTAAATATTAGCTAGACAGACTGACAGGCTCACGGAGTGATGACTCTACAAAAAATCATCAGATTTTCTTGAGTTTGTGTTTACCTTTCTGATTTCACGATGTCTAACAAAAAACGACTATATAAATATAAATTTAAATTGAATAACTAATGACTATTAAATTTTATGTTAGCAAAGAGCTGGTTTGAGGTGACTACATTAATTGTCAATGATTTTAAATTTTACTAAATGAATTGAGCATGCTTGTATTACTCTGATTCCAATTTTGACTTTAGGATAGAGAGAGCATTTAGGAAAACTTTATTTATGGGGGTTGACTTTAGAATCTAAAGGGTTTCGTTTTAGTAGATGTAAAACTAATATATGGAATGTAATTTTAGTAGTTGTACATATAATGGCAGGTTATAACATATGGTGATAAATTCGTTAAAATGATTGAACACTATAGCTATCTAAAGTCTATTATTCAAAGTGATGGTGATGTAGATGAGGATATTATTAGTAGAATTCAAGTTAGATGGTTGAAGTAGAGGAATGCATCGGGCCTATTGTGTGATGGAAAAGTATTGCATAGACTCAAAGGAAAGGTTTATAAGATGGTGGTAAGACCTACAATGTTCTATGGTGCAAAATATTGGTCTGAAAAAAAAAATCAAACAATTGAGTTAAGTGTTGTAGAGAAGATAATGCTCAGGTGGATGAGTGGCTTTACATTAAGAATTAAAATGCAAAACAAATATGTCTGTGAAAGGGCTAAAGTAGCTTCAGTGACAGACAAGATTAGAGAGTCAACTTAGATAGTTTGGTCACATCGATCATCTAATGACCCCGTTAGGTTACTAAATATTTTTAAATTTGACTTACGCTAAGAAGGATAGAGGTAGAACTAAACTGGCTTGGCCATGTTGTATAAAAAAAATCTTTATTCATTAGAATTAAATGAAAATATGAACTCAATAGGACATAATGGAGAAAAATGATTTATGATTTATGAAGCTGACCTTACTTAATGGGACATGGCTTGTCAATGTTGTATGGTGTGTGTGTGTGTGTGTGTGTGTGTGTGTGTGTGTGTGTGTGTGTGTGTGGACACACACACATACAATGAATCATCCCTCCTTGTTATTCGTAATGCATGCACCAATTCTTTGTCATTTATGCTATAATAAATAGTGGTTATTTACTGAGTTTGATTTATCAAACTCGCATATTAATATTTTTATATAGTAGGTTCTTCTCTGTCATTTGCAGAACCGTTCTCAGAGGAGTAGACATTCAAGTTCTAGGTTCCCTTTTGGTATTTTTAATTTTGCATTTGTTACTGTATTTTTATTTCCCATTTTTTGTTTTGGGTAGTTGTTTCCTTAATTATTATTTCAGTTTTGATTTGGTTTGTTTCTTATTTTTCTTTTAATTTTTAAGCTCGACTCTTATTTATAAAATTAAAAAAAAATTATCTTTTTTGTTTATTTTTGTTATTACTTACATACAATCATTTCTGTTAAGAATACTAAACAAGTTCAATTCATTTGATCATGTTTTATATTGTTCAGGTGTACTGCCTTTTGGCCCTAAGGTGTGACAATAATTTTGTTACACAGTGTCTAGCCTAAGAGCAATTTTGTCGCTTATTATTCTTGTTAGGGATAAATAGGCTTATTATGTTTAAGGCTATGTTTAGGCATGAGATAATTATTGTAAGTCTTAGGTTTTGTGTTTGGAAGAAATTTCTTACCTCTCAAATTGCAAGAATTAGGAGTTTGTCGACCTCTCAAATTGCAGGTACTTATCTTTTGTATTCATTGAGTTAATAGTCTTGTATTGCATTGATTTAATATTCGAGAAATAAAATGTGTTTGCCCTAATTTATGTGAAAAAGTGTGATGACTTTGAGGTCGGTTTTTTTCAAATTAGTATCAAAGCAATCAATTTCTGGAAACCACCGACTCGATCGGGCGTTCATGTCTTCATCAATGACGATCGTCTCAACCGCCGCGTAACAATTCATCCCTTCCTAATTGCGGCGTATAGTCTCAACTGCATGAAATAATTGCAATCAGACCTAGTTGGGAAGCAATCGGCAGGCTCGAGGCGATTAAAACGATTGTGATTCAACCTAGCTAGGTCACGCAATAACCCCAGGATCGCAACTAGAGGGGTAAATTCGTGTTCGTCTAGTTTGCACCAACACCTGTTCGAAGTAGGCTCGTGTTCGAATTAGGCTCATAATAAATCTATTCATGTCGGCTATTGCTTGTGAGCAACTTGAAATAAATTTATTTGTTTATTTGCTCAATTTTGGCTCAAATTAAATCGAGCATAACTCGTAAGCAAAATTCCCAAGCAAACCATGCGTGTTTTCCTATTTTTAAACTATTCTAAGGCTGTAAGAAAAATTTTGTGCACACATTTTTCAAATTGAGTCAATTTGAATTTATTTTATATTAATTCTACACAACATTCTCAAGCGGCTTGAGAATGTTGACTCGTGTTCGGCTCGTTCGAAACTGTTCGTATTCGAAATCGGCTCGTAAACAATGTGTTCGTATTCGACTCGATTTAAATATTTGTGTTCGTCTTCGGCTCATGTTCGGCTCAAAATTGGCTTAAAATTAAATTGAAAAAAATAGATGTAAAGTGTCGGATTCAAACCTGGACCAAATGTATGCAAATTAAGACACTAATCACATTACCACACAATGTGTTACGACATAAACTTGAATATAAATATATATAATATATGATTATATAAATAATATATGTAGTATATATATATATAAATATATATATAATTTTGAACTTAGATATATATATATATATATATATATATATATATATATCGAGCTAAAACGAGCCGAACACGAACGAACAAAAAGTTGTTCGTGCTCGGCTTATTTATAATTCGAGCTTTAAAAAAGCTATTCGTGCTCGGCTTATTTATAATTCGAGCTTTAAAAATTTGTTTGTGTTCTACTCGTTTACTTAACGAAAGAGCCGAACAAGAGTTGTTCGCAAACAATGAGCTTTTTTGAGGGTCCTACTCGAACCATGTATTCATTTGATATTTTAGTGTGCACGTTCTTCAACATGAGGAAATTTGAGTTTATTTTTATTATAAGCACGAGCAACAATTTCGGATCGTGCATGTTCTTCTAAAGAGGATGTATGACAAACCCTCCAATATTTCTCGAAATCTCGCAAGTGCATCATTTAGATTTAAGCCTTTATTTAAAAGCATCTTCTTCCATCTTCAGAGCTAATACTACGCATTGTTTTATCAATTTTAATTGCATACATTTTGATTATTATAGTTGCATCCTTCTAAAATTATTCCTCCTCCAAACTTTTGTTTTTATTTAAAGTAATATAATGTTCAAAGGTTATTCCTAGCATTATATATACACAAGTGCAGAATAATCAATCATTTGCAGTCCTCTGCCTTTCTTGGTATGATTATCTAAGGTGGAAGAGAGCAAACATGTAATACCCTAAGTTCTGCACTTCATAATTTTTTTCGAGTGCAGTGAAATTTTTTCTACTCTGATCATGATTTTCCTCGCCTAAGATTTTCCAATTCAATCAATGTTTTATTCTTTTTGCTCTTTTTGTTGTTGATCATATCAACAATTTTTAATTGCTATTTAGTCTGAAAATATGTTATGCTCGGCCATTTAAAAACACAGTATTTCTCTTTGGTCTTAGTATGATAGTGTAAGATCCATTTTTTTTTTTCCTTTCCTTCCTCAATTCGCTGCTTCACTAATTTCTCTATTCCCTTGCCTTTTTTGCGAACTTGTTCCTTCCACCTTCCAAATCGGGACTTTCGCCAAAACATTTCTTTTTCTTCTTCGTTGCAACGCCTCTTTCGGCTGCTTAAGGAAGACCGATGTCGAAGCTAGGGCATTGCACTTGCCTCTCTCTCACCTCCTCATATAGCCACCGAACCCTCTCGACCAACTCTTTTTTTCCTTAGCTCAGATCCCTCGCCTTTCTGACCAAACCCTCACAGCACAGTTACAATTAGAGCAAGTCGAAAAAGAAACAACGGGGTCGTGGCATACAGAGACCACCAAAACTCCTATCTTTCACCCACACCTTCCTTCAAACCGCAACTCCATTTCACTCTCCATCCCTTTCCTCTGTTTCTTTCTTTTTTTTTCTTTTTTCTTATCTCTTTTATTCAAATGTGATTGATATATATATATATATATATATATATATATATAATTTCC
>NW_018165433.1:61090-65212 GCF_001263595.1 Phalaenopsis equestris
GATATATATAACTTAACCATATTGCATCAAAATAAATGATTAGTTTTAATATATGTGATTACATAATTGTTAATATTTGGAGATTTTGATGTGTAGGACCTACTTTTTGATGTTATTTGAATCACTATTAAGTTTAGAATTATTTTTCGCCTTGAGGTAAGTGGAAGCTCTTTATCATGAAATAAACGTACATTTTCTAGTTATAGAAGTTAATCTTGTTAATTGTATTAGATTTCTAGCTATGTGTAGGTTTGCTAATCTTATCATTTAAATTTCATTAATATATTTCTAATATATTATATTTATTGTTCATAATGAATTTGCATAAGTAACGAGTCTTGCCCTATTGGTGCATAACCCTATTGGTGCATAAACTCTTGTTAAATTATGTCTTATATTTTTAGTATTCAATATTTTTTTATAATTTGATGTGTCAAATCTCGTTATTATAGTTTCACAATCATTTCTTTTGAGAATATAAAACATGTTAACATCCATTCATCACGTCATACGTTGCCAAAGTGTTTCGCCTTCCAGATCCGGGATGTGACAGAGTTATTCCAGTAATGAAAAGGGATGCTAATTACAATTCATAAATTCTTAAAAAAAATAAAAAAAAAAAGACACCAATATCCTATTAATGAAGCAATAATGGCAAGCCTCAAAAGCCTGAACTCCATTGGATCATAGTTATACCAACCTAAAAATCATTATTTTATAAAGGTTCACTTTATTCAGTATGGTTTATAAGAAGTAAATACAGAAGTATACTTAAAAGCTTCAGGAGAAAAATTAAACAAAATTAACTCCAAAGAGAGATGCCTCCCGATCACAATACACTTGTCTAATTCATTCCAAATCTTCAACAATCCTCACCAAAGCAATCATAACATGTTTAAATTATTTTCTACAGATTTTTCCATAGAAATTTCAAATCTACCCCAACCAGGAGGCAGTTGGGGTGTTTCTTGGTGGAGAGAGGGGCTATCCCCCATTTATGAGGAAGTGAGCTGATTTGGCAAATTTAATGGTTAGTGTTGATTTAAAACCATAGTTGGTGATCCCAAGGTGTCTGAATTGAAGCCTAAAAATATCCATGTGGCTCCCCACAAAGTTGAACATCAAAAGAAAGAGTCTTGGTCATCCATTCTTCAAGTAGACCGTTTTGACTTTCCCAAATTTTCTCCAAATTGTCTCTGTTATGTGGCATAATAAAGATAATAATGATCTTTGATGTTTGAAATACACCCTTCATGCATGCATAGCTTAGGATCTACCTTTATATACCTATCTAACACGTTTATACATAGAAAAGTGACAAAGTCACACAACTTTACTGTTGATGTACAACAACACATGACATAAATTTATCATTATGTTCTTGATTTAATTTCGACAAAAGGATATCCAGAGCCAGGTTGTTTCCTCAACCTATTATACTTTATGCATAATTGATATGTTACATAAATATGTCATAGAACTAAGAAAGAAAGGTGCCACATATTTTGCAATAGGTATATACCTTAAATTATGAACTAATTTAATACCTGACCAACATATATAGTTAGCACTTGGCGCCAAGTTGAAACTTAGTACTTCTGCTCTATGTTTTAAAAAATTTCAATTCTTGGGCATAAATCTAGCTAGATCCAATGAAAATACTCAAGTTCTATGTCCTATAATTGTTGTATCCCTGCTGTACTTCCTTAAGCTCATTCAAATTCTACATTATAGAAATGCAAGACATAATGAATTAATTTGCCAGCACTGTAATACCTTACCTTCTATCATTATTGAATCTTGATTTGTCTGTAGACTAGTACTTCAAGGAAAGAATTGTGAAGGAGACAAAATAAGCTGGATGAGAGGAAAATCACTATTTCTTGTCTAAAGAGGAAAGAAAAAAAGATTGGTCTATGGTACCATCTTCAGGTACCGATCGCTTGTTGCATAGGTTTTCCTCTATTTATAGGAGGTTTTCTAGTATAATACAAAAAGATTACTTAATTGCATAGATCCCTAAAAATCTTCAACTTATTCATTCGTGTCCACTTATGACTTTGACATTATAATTAAAAGTATATCTCTAACAACACCATTTATTGATGTATATTCACCATAATGCACATTGATTCACATCCTTATCGGCCTACTCGACCCTTGAGGTAATTCAGCATTGAGCCATTCAGCTCCAAGGTGAGTTGTCCTCGACAAAGTAGATCTAATGGATAATGAGGTGGATTTGGTCCCTCCAACAAGTGGGCAATCTATCTTGACCAAGCTTCACACGTGTGGGCTGATTGTAGTAGAAGATCTAGTAACTCATACTCAGCTACTCATATTTGTCAATTCATCAACTTGGTGAGGCAACTACGCTCAGGAATTCGTTCGTCTGCCTTAGTAAAATATCCGATTCATAAGCCCAAATTCGGTCAACCGGCATTAGACTATACGATTACAGAAGGTCATATGAGGAGGTGGTCCAAATGAGACATATAGAGGAAAATAAAACCCATTTTAAGCAACAAGAAAAAACATCAACTTTTGTGACCTCCCATGATAAAGTTAACAAACTAAAAACCATCTATTATTCAAAAAGCTGCCTAGCTCAAAATTCATGTTGCAGGAGATAACATAACAGAAACTTGAACAAATGTATAACCTGACTATGGACCTATCAAATCAGCTAAGACTATGGCCTTAAGCAAGTACAAATAAATGATTATATTCGGTTACCAATTAACCAACTGCCAATATTAAATCCTCTTCTTCATCAACAGTTCTACTTTACAAGATATTTGCATCCATACTTACCACTGTAAACCTGAGGAAAATTAAGATTAAGGAAAACCAAAAAAAAAAACAAAGAAAAAGTTTTTGTGCTTTACCCACCGAGCCAACTCTGCCTCCAAACCAATCAATCCCAACCACAATGCACTTCCTGACAGACATCCTTTGCTCCAAAACCAATCCACCGTCTGACCTCCTAATCACAACATCTCCTTCACGAAATCAAGATTAAGGGTGTCCCTCACAATGAGTATTAAACCAAGCATCAAAACAACCATAATGCCTGATGACATGATCCTCTGCTCCAACTCCCTCGGCAGCTTTCGGCCACCCCGTGCAGCCTCCACCAGCAGCAAAGCCAAAGTTCCACCATCCAAAGCAGGCAATGGCAGCAGATTGATCACCGCCAAATTCAAATTAATCACAGCAGCAAACTGAAACAACCCATCTGAACTCAACCTCGCCACTTCCGCCCCTGTAGCAATAATAGCCACCGGCCCTGCTACCTTTCCAGCCGTCTGCGAGAAATTCATGAACGTCTCCTTCAACCCATCCAAAACTGTGGCTGTCAGCGAAACAAACTCCTTTCCGGAGAATCGAATGGCTTCAAAGATATTCGCCGGTCGGATTCTGGTAACCGTGAAGTTAGGGGAGAGCTGAACGCCAATTCTTCCTGTGCCATCCGAATCCATGTCCGGTACAACATTGACGATGAACGGGTCGGGTATGGTTTGGCGGGAGATTTGGAAGGGAATGCTCTTTCCAGGGCTGGATTTGATCAGATCCACGAGACCGTAGACGGAAGGCCCATCGAGGATAACATCGCCAGAGAGAAGTCCGGCGACGGCGGCTGGAGATAGAGGCCGGACTTCGGGGATCAGGATGCCAGGAAGGGGTTGCCGCACGGCTGCACCGAGTGATAAGCATTGGGAAAAGAGGACGAGGTAAGCAAATAACAGATTGGCGGCCACACCTGCAGAGACGACGAGGAATCGATGGGGAAGAGGACGGTTGCGGAGGAGATCAGGGTCGTCGGGATCGAGACCAGATTCGGGAAACTCGGGGTCATCGGCGTCGGGAAAGGCAACGTAGCCGCCGAGAGGGAAGGAGCGGAGAGAGAACTCGATGCCGGAGGAGGAGGAGAAGCGAGCGAGAGGTGGGCCGAATCCGATGGCAAATTGGGAGATGCGGATTCCGAGGAGGGAGGCAGCAAGGAAATGGCCGGATTCGTGAACGAGTATGATGGCGGCGAGGACAGAGGAGGCTTCAGCGACGGATTGGAAGCCAGAAAGATCGGCGGCGGGAGGGGGAGGGTAGCGATGGCGGGGGGAG
>NW_018165433.1:65293-73794 GCF_001263595.1 Phalaenopsis equestris
AGGGGGGAGGGAGAGTGGTTTGGAGAGGGGGAAAGGGGAAGGAGAGGGAGAGGGGGCGAGGGGGGGTTTGGAGGGGAGGAGGGGGAAGTAGGAAGAGTGGGGATGGAAGGAGAGATGGAACATGGCTTGGGGTTTAAGGGGAAGAGAAAAGGGAAAATGAAGGTGGAGATTGGGGGGAAGCAGGAGTTAAATGGATAGAGAAGCATCGAGAGACTTTTGTGTGGTTAGCAAGTTTCAGGAGCTTACGAGCTGATGCTGAATTGCTCATAAATGAAGATTAAGCTGGTGGCTGCATTACACTTGCGGAAATGACTCAACATTTGAACTATTATGCGGAATTCACATGCATTCAACTTTTAACACATAGCTTGAAAAATTATTCACTTCCGACACTGCAGTGGCGCCAACATTAAAAAATTAAAAATATAATTTTTTTTAGGGTGTGACCCGACTTGAGTCCCGCTCAATCGCCTAAAAATTAAACCACGAATGTCAGATCATTATATTGGAAGGAAAATCGTCGCCCAAGGCTCGAGCATCGAGCATCGTCTCTTTCGTCATCCATTTAGGGTTTTTCATTGCTTTCTTGAATCAGATAGCTTAAGGTTTAGTGTTGTAGTTCGCCGGGCGAAGTACATTCATCACTTCTCCTTACCGAGTAGCTTAAGAAGATGAAAGTCGAGCCTAAACGGATGGAAATGGAAGAAAATCCTATGAGAACTAAAATCGAAGGGCCGATGAAAATGGAAACTGAAAAGCCGTCGAAAATGGAGATTGATGAGCACAAGAAAAATGAAGCCAAAGAGTTTAAGAAGAATGACATCCAAGACGGTTCATCTAGGTAATTTTTCCTTTTTGAGGTTGTACTTTCATTGAAAAGATTATGTTAACCAAGTTTAGAAATTCATCCTACAGTGTTCGGAATAGCCACTTAAATAAGTAATAGTTGTGTTTATCTAAAAACCCAAAAAATAATCACTCATATATTATTTTCAGACTAATTTTTTTAGCTCACTCAATCTTAATATATATATTTTGTAGTATGAATTTGAATGAGTAATATTTGAGTAGTATTTGACCATAATAATAACATAATAATATCATAATAATCCTAAATAGTACCAAAACAATATCTGAATTTATTAAATAATATCAAACTAATCTAATAATCAGACCAAAATCATATTGAATTAAAACACATAACTTCACCTAAATAATACCATAATAATATCTTAATAAGATCAGAACATTATCTTAAGTTGTGAAATAACTGCATACTAACACCAAACTAACACTAGAGTCACACTGAAATCATATCGAAGTAATACACAGAAAACCACTGAAATAATATCATAATAATATCATAATAATACATGAACAATACCTAAATTTGTTAAATAAAACCAAACTAACACCACAGAACAACATCAAAATAATATCATAATAATACATAAATAATAATAGAACAATACCTGAATAATATTATAATAACACTTAAATATCAACTCAATAACACCAAAACAAAATCTCTCTACATAAATCGTCAACCCTAAACACCCTAATAAAGACTAAATGACACTGAAATAACACCTTAATAATGACTAAATGACAGTTAATATTTGTTGCATTATATTTGCTTTTTAGGTTTGTGAACCCAAGATCCATGAGTTATAGATGATCGGTCATCCGTAGTAAGAGATGTGCTTGAAAATAATGAATGTTGATCAATTTTTTGAGCTCCCTCCTTATCCTCAAAATAATGTCCTGACACTGCAAATATTGCAATATTGGCATTATGAAAGCGTGGTATTCAGAATGAGAGGGAAAGAGCTAAGAATAAATGTCTGATGAAATCTTCCTGCTTATCCACATGTCTAATAGAGGAGAAGATCCAAAGTGTAAAAAAGTTTCATCTTGTGGTGTGGATGTCCGACAAATGAATAATGATATTTTTAACTTTGCAACCAAAGAGTCTTCTACCTCTTTTGATCAATTATTTTTAAATTTTTTATCAAATTTAATTTTTTATTCTAGTAATTTTAGGGTACCCAAAGGCCTTTACACCTTTTGGTGAGAATGTACAAACTTTCTCCTCATTTAATTGGTCTGTTGAATTTTTCATTGAGCAAATTAATGCAGTAGTCATCAAAATAAGGTGAAACCGGCCTTTAGGATATATCAACGGTTCTCTTTTTTTGCTAACGGTCAGTATCTCGTATAAGCCTCACAAATTCTTTTTTTTTCAAAGCTAAATATTACTTATATTTTACACAGCTTTGGTTTTATGAGCACACTTTTTTGGTCACTATTGCCGCTCCTGAGGCCAGACCTCAAATGTTGAAGTGGCCAACAAACTTAAGTTGGAATTTGTCACAGATTGATATAGCCTTTAAGAGGCTCAACATTGAATAGACAAGACATTTACATTATTAGATGTTACTTAGACATCATTTAGATGTCATATATGTGTTACATTTAGTTGTTATGTAAAAATAAATCCTAATGTTATTTTTTGGAGTTTTAATTATTAAAGCATTTATTTCTAAAATAAATTGTAGGTTTGTGATCAATTTTTGGATTTGAAAAAGGATGAGCGCAATTTGCTCGCCAATCTAGATGAAGGACTACCTAGTCTAGCTTCAGCGATGCAATTCCAAAATCATGAACCTCAAGACAGACCACATTCACGTGTATCATATGATACAGGGCTAGTCGTTTGTGGCGACATCGCCTTAAAGCCAGCGTACACTGCATTGAGTAAAAACTTGGAAGTAATAATTGAGCTGCTTAAAAGCCAGGAGAAATGGTTTACAAAATTTCAAGGAACAATGAATACAATCTAAATGTAGGAGTGTCGGGTCTACAAGAGCAAATGTTTGAACTAGAGAACAAGTTTGAGAAATCTGAAAAAGATAAAACTGATAAAGGCAAAGTGTTGGAAGAATATTATGCCCAGCCACCCTCCCATCATGATGAAAAGAATGAGTTTAACGATCTAGGAGCCCACCAATCTTCTCCTGATGGAATCTCTCTTGTTGACGTAGATAATGAGTTCAAGAGAGAGCCCATCAATCCTCTCCTGTTGGAATCCCTCCTGTTGACGTAAATAATGAGTTCAACGAAGAGAAAAGCCACAAACCTCCCATGTTGAAGAAGACATTGTTGACTCCCATGAACACTTCATTACTAGCATAATCCAAAGGGTTAAGGGCAGACGAAGTAGAAGAAATGAGAAATTGAGTTCCCCTTTCACTGATTTTAATTTGAAGAGAAGAAAAACAATAAGGGACACCGTTGAGCAACATCTCTTGATGAACAAATAACAAATGTAGCTGTAGATACTGATGCCGGTAGGAGAGACCACCAAACAATTACAGAAGAACTAATAATAGATAGTTTAGCCATTAAAGAACAATCGATTGTAGATACTTCAAACAATATTATAGATAGAATTGTTGAGATTGGTCTGCAAACAATTATATCACATGTTGTACATACCACTCACAGTGGAAAAGAACAATGAATAACTGAACATGAAGAAGTAGAAGGAACAATGGAGGATTTTCAGGCATTAGCTCTGACATTGACAAGTTTAGGAGATCTACCAGAAAGTGTCCATGAAGAGGATCATGCGATAGTGGTATTTAGAAATGCCTTTCTATACAATGTCTTATATCATCTAAATTGATTACATACTTCAAAAGTGTTTTTTGTTTTTAGCCTTGCTTAGTAGACTCCCAGATCAATTTTCCTGACAGATCGTTGGTATCCATTAAAATGCAGGTAGTGATCGATCAATGTGTGTCAAAATACAATAATACGTGAGTAAATCTTCACCTTCAGTAATGCATTGCTTTTGTTTTATATTAAAGTTTCACAAAGATTTTGTGTTATTTTGTAGGAAGGATATTATGATAAATACTAGAAACATTTTAATAGATCGCAGTACAATCAAAGATTTACTATGCAATGATTGGATTACAAATGATCATGTTGATGCCTCAGCTGTCATTTTGAATAGAAAGATGAATGTTGTTTCATCTTTATACATGTCTTATCTATATGTATCGTCATTATACTAGGTAATCATTGATTCAATATAATTAAACTTTTAATATACTATGAAAATATTAAAAGTGTGTCTTTTCATGCAAATGTATCATAAAATGGGTAACACCTTAGCGTTTGTACGCCATATCACAAAGGAGGAGGTTAAAAAGATGGACATTATCTTGTTTCCTATTGTGCATAACCAACACTGAATTTTATTGGTTGCAGAGTTGAATGAAAGGAAGTGAAGAATATACGATTCATTACCCAACCAGATGCACAAGGCCGTGTGCCACGACGTTGTAAGTATACTCCACATAATTTATCGATCCCATTCAGCATTATATATACACTATTCAGTATCACATTAAAATTTGTAGATTAATCAATTTGCAAGAGATGTTGTAAAATCTTTAAGGGGCAAACCAGCAAAATGACCACTCTCAATCGTTGAAGGTGTTCTCGTTCAAAGTAATAATATTAATCACGACATCTTTGTCTGCAATTTCATGGAAAAATTAGTACAGTCCTGCAGATATGATTGGAGTAAGGAGCATGGTTGCAGGCAGACATGTCGAGATTTAGGGCAAAGTTAGCCCATGATATTTGTATGTGGGCATTGTCTCTTAGTTAAAAGATAATATAGTGGAATATTGTTATTTGATTAATTAGAGTAATAATGAGAAGTATACAAGTTTCTTACAATTAAATTCTCCTTAATAAGAAGCTTTGGCATTATGATAAGCTCTAGCATTACAGTTATAAGTTTCCTAAAATTAGGTTGACTAATATTGAAGAATTTTTTAAAATCTACAATTCCTATAATGGGAAGCTCTGACATTACATTCTCTAATGTCTTTGCTTCTTGTTTTTAAAAAAGTTAATTTTCTTTGTATTATTATTATAATGTTATTCAATAACTTTTTTTCTCTTAGAAAAATCAATTGAAGGATTGCAATGTTGAATTGACTCTCATAGAAGTTGTCCTTAGCTGTTTCTTCCCTTTTTAATTTTTCTAACTTTAGTGCTTAACATATTTGAAAATTTTTAATATAAATTCTATTGCTACGAGAAATTATGATCTGGGAACTGTAAATGTGTTCAGTTGATGTTGGTATAGCTACTTGTAAATTTAGTTACTTTGCCGTGAAATTCTTGTAGATGAAAGTATTAATCAAAGTTGTATCTGAAGAAGTTATGTTGTTTGGAAAATCTAGTTGTGAGGTTAATAGACGAAAGTATTAATCAAAGTTATGTTGTTTGGAAAATCTAGTTGTGAGGTTATTTTGTTGTTGTTTTATGCTAATAATGGCTTGTATACCCACTAGTACAATTAATATTACAATCAATCGTTAGATTCCACTTGTGTGGGAGAATGTTTGATTGTGGTCGTATATCGATAATATTTCAATAGTATTACGGTAGTATTATAAATATCTGATAAATTTTCATAGGGGCTAGAATACAATCGATGTATATTCCAAATATAAATGTTGTACAACCTCGGTACAACCATGCTACGCCTGCGGAGGCTAGAATACACCCGCATAATATTTCAATCACCCCTTCTTATATTCTTTTTGCGCGTGAAAATGTTTGATTATTGTCGTATTTCAGTAATATTATAGTAGTATTATGAAAGTATTACAATTATATGACGAATTTCCATGGGGGCTAGAATATAACCACGGTAGGACCTAGTTACAACCGCACTACGCCCACAGAGGCTAGAATACAACCGAGAAATAATTCAATCACCTCTTCTTATATTCCTTCTCCACGCGAGGATGTTTGATTGTTGTCTTATTTTGGTGATATTACAGTAGTATTGCGGTAGTATTACAATTATATGGTGAATTTTCATAGGGGCTAGAATATAACTGTGGTAAATTCAAAATATAACTGTAGTACAACCTCGATACAACCGCGCTACTCCCATAGAAGCTAGAATAATATTCCAATCACCCCTTCTTATGTTTCTTCTACACACGAGGATGTTTGATTATGGTCGTACTTTGATAATATTTTAGTAGTATTACGGTAGTATTACGATTATATAGTGAATTTCCAAGGGGGCTAGAATATAACCGTTGTATATTTCAATTACAACCTCAGTAGAACCTCGGCACAACCGCGCTACGCCTGCGGGGGCTAGAATACACTCGCGAAACATTCCGATCACCCTTTATGTTTCTGCGCTCAATTATGTTTCATGTTGGTTGTATTAATGTAGTATTTCAATAGTATTAAGGTAGTATTTGGGTTTATGTGAGATTTTTACCAGCAGGTTTATTGAAATGTTCCATAAAAGATTACAATAACACCATGGAGGGCTGGGATAACGCGCAGATTATTCCAATAATACCCATATATACTTAAACACAACCCTGGAAAATTTGAAAATTTTGTGGAACATAAAACACTGTTGAGCATCTTTCAGTTTGAATACACTCGTGCACTGCATGAAATTTAAACTGGTACTTGAGACTAGAGATGAATAAATCATGGGTAGTCAAATATATTCCGTTAACAAGCATGATATTCCAATATGACCTCGGTACGACATGAGTACAACAACAAAATATTCCAATCACCCCTTGTAATATTTGTGGTTCAACCACTGGGGCCAGAATATAACTGGCAGAATATTCCAATACACAAGCATTACCACAATGGTACAACCGCGCTAAGCCTGCGGAGGCTATAATACAACCGTGAAATATTCTAACCACCCATTGTTATATTACATCTGTGATGCGAATGTCTTAAGGTGGTCATATTAAAATGTTATTTTAGTAGTATTACAGTAGTATTCAGGTTTTATGAAGAATTTCCGACCGCGGGTTGTATTACTTTATTATTTTAGTAATATGCCACGAATTGTATTACAAATTTTCGACTGTGGGTTGTATTACAATATAATTTCAGTAGTATTACGGTATTATTTCAGTTTTTTTTTATGATTTTATTATTGTTGTACTATTAGGACATGTAATTTGGATATAGATTGGGCATTGCATTTGCATTGCAATCTTGTAATATTTTTAATAATGTTGGTTTGTTAGTCAAATCACTTTATTACCATGATATCACATTCATACCACAATAATACCACGAGAACACCATCATTAACACCGTAGAAGCTACAATAATACCACAATAACACCAGAATAACACCTCAATGCAACGAAAGTAAAAAAAGATATAACTAAATCCACAATCTATATTCAAACAATACCACAATAATACACAGATAATACAATCGAAATTCCAATATCACCTTCGAAACTAGAATAACATACACAAATCTCATGGGGCAGACGTTAAGTTATTGAAATAAACAAAAATATCTCAATTTTCGTTAGGCAAATCTCAAAAAGTACATTGATTTAGGTAAATAGTTCAATACATGCTTTAGGTAAATTGAACAGAAACAACTCATGACAGTTTCTTGACATTTCACATATCATCATCTAGGTCCATCAAAAAGCTCGTATATGTGTATGTGAGTAGTGATGTAAGCATTTCATGCTGATTTTAAGTAATTACTAGTGAAAGTAAGTAGATAAATATAATCAAAATTAATGCATATATCGCAAACTGTTTCAAATTTTAAGTTATGTACCTGATTATAGCGATTTGACATTGCAAACAAGTTTGGGTCGCATGAGAGAACTGTATCTTGACTTGAACTAAATTCTTTCTTCTTTCATGTAATACAATGTTTCATGTTATGGACTATTCATGTTTCATGTTAAGGAGTAGTAATGCAGCGTGCCTAAGCATACATTTATGAGTATAGGTAACACTTACTTTTTACCCTCCTATTCTTCTCCCAATAGATTTTAACATTGCATTAGACATTCCTTTTGGGCGCATCTTCGTTGGGTCGTTCAAATTTCACTCTTTAGTTAGTGTCTTTTTCTTATTTGATTTTGGCTTTTCCCGATGTTATATCCCATTCAATATGGCATCTGCATCGATTTTTATTTTCTTCAATGTCTCCATCACGTAATTCTCAGCCAGTTCATTACCTTGCGTTGTGGTACTGATCTGACATGCAAATTTTGAACGTGTGTGTGATATATGAGTCCACTTGAAGAACATAGTAACATTTGTGACTCATTGAGATATTTATACCCATAGATGTTATATATGTCCCTTTTTGTATGAACAGACCACCACAATAATATATATTTATCAAGGATCTTTGTTATATTTTAAATGTTAAGAACCCTTAAAGTGTGAGCCCATAATAAACTTAAAATTTCAATTTTTTTGCAACTGCATGTAATTTCATAATTATTTTTGTTGAGTTTAACAATATGGGTATATATGTGTTCTTATTATCTATGTTTCTTATGTAAAATTTTGAATCCCCATCGGCAGAGCACTCCACAGCAAGTCCACACACACCATGTAGTAACTCCGCTACAAACATTGAATATAAC
>NW_018165433.1:73894-98505 GCF_001263595.1 Phalaenopsis equestris
CCAATAAAACTCTGTAATTAGATCCAATAACACTACTATAACCCCATGATAATATTTAAATGACACTTCACAGCCATTATATGCTAATAATACAGACAAAAAACATTATGATAATACCTAAATAATACTACGTCCCTCACTAATATAACAACAACGTTACAAGCAACTAATACAGTGATAACACCACAAAAACACCCTTAGGACGACAAGAATAACACTCCAATAAAACCAAAAAATTTAATCCATTAATATTATAAATCATAAGATAATACAAAGTAACACTGTGTAAAAACTATCACAACATTGCAATAACAAATAAAAACAACAAGAAAGTTCACACAAGTAACAATACCACAGTAAAACCAATCAAACCTAGCTGCAGAATAATTTCGATTGCGACTAAACTCACCTGATGAATACACAACTAATAAGCTCACCACATTGACATCGTTATCACAAATATTTTGAAATTTCATTAACATTTTATGTTCGAGAGAGAATTCTATCAGGTCGCTAACCTTGGTTGTCGAATACGAACGCAAATAAAAAAAACACGTAAAAAAAAAACCTAAACAGTGAACCTGAAGGAGACAAAATAGGTTTTTTTTTTTCCAATTTAGCGGGATTCGAAATAACAAAACGGAGATAATATGTGAATTGTTGGTATCCGAAAATGACAAAAAAATGCTTTTTTGGAGGCTTGGGTGAGACTCATGCCGGGTCGTGCACTAAAAAAATTACATTTTTTAATTTTTTTTTGTGTTAGGCTTCGCATTTCAAAGCTGTGAGTTTTAATTTGACACCGCACACAATTTTTGCATGTGGTGTCCGGACCAAATAATTTTTCTACATAGCTTAAGATGTCCTTATGCAAAAATTAAAGTTTAAATACGGGAAAAATAAATACATAATAATTGAATGTCATATATGTAATATTGGCTATTATTTTTTATATATTTATATATTTAAAATTTTGGAATAATTATCTATATATAACTAAAAATATTATTATTTATAAATTTAATAGTCAGCTCATTTTTCTAAGGACCGTTTATATGCATAAGACACAAATCTTATGTATTTATATATTTAACGTCTACATTTCCATATTACATACATAACATTTAAATATTTGATATCATATCAAGAATATAATCGTTTATTTTAAAGAGAAATACAATTTTTCATGTATACACAACAAGAATTTAACATATTTCCGTCAAATATATCCGATATAAATCGGACCCAAATCCAATAATATTTAAAGGTTAGTGTCGGATTTGCATCTAATTTTTGTCTGATTTTTTCCGATATTAAATCGGGTGTCGTTAAATTTATTCCCATCAAATTTACCTTGAAATATTCCGACGCAAATTAATTATGTATGTTGTTGCGTCAAATTTATTTATACATAACATGCGTCGAAATTGGCGTTTAAAAATATCCAACGATGAATTTTAGCATTGGATTACCTTATCATTTGTGTTCTAAAATATCATAGAACGATGAAAAATTATTGTAGATGTAGCGTCGGATTTTGCGTTTGAAAACGGATTCAGATGCGACGCAGACCTGAAACATAGAAAAAAAATTTAAATTTCAATTACATTTTCACAACCTGCACAAAAACGCATTCTACATCACAAATCACATTAAACATAGTCATATCACAGATCAAATCTCTAAACAATATCATCAATAAAAGAAAGATACTGCCACAAATCATCTAAAATAAGAATGGTAAAGTTAATTCAAAAAATTTCACAATAAATGTTTAACATAATGATTATAAATCAAAGAAAATATTAAAAAAATATTCAAAATTTTCAGCCTCCTCTTCATCCTCCTCATGCACGGATGGCATCAGATACTTGCCTCGACAATCTACTAAGTTCTCTGCTACGTGCGCTATAGAGACTTCCACTTAATGTTGGCCTTGTAGCGTATGCTCGCGCAACTAGCGAATCTCTTCGTTCATTACAACCACTTGCTTGACAAGAGCCTTCTAGTCTAGCTATGAAGAGCTTGAGGAACTAAGATAAGATTTTTAATTTGTAGCAACCCGTCGGGAATGCTCTGAGACCCACTTCTTGTAGCGTATGCTCGCACAACTAGTGAATATCTTCGTTCATTACAACTACTTGCTTGACAAGAGCCTTCTAGTCTGGCTATGAAGAGCTTGAGGAACTAAGAACAAGACCACGGTAGAGCTCGACCTCGAAGGTTATGCTCTTCGCTCCAAAGCTATAAATCCTTCCCTTATTCCTCCATATCGCCTGAGTCCAAAGCTCATACTCGGAACTGCGTAGGTCTTGACTGACTACCACTGTTGTCGGCCCTTATTCCTAGATAATGTAAACCAGTGTTTAATTGACACTTTCAACAATTAGAGTAAAAATAAACTTTTAATTTAAGATTTTTAATTTGTAGCAACCCGTCGGGAATGCTCTGAGACCCACTGTGCAGTTCCTGGGAGCTGATGAGTTCTGGCATACAACTCCGCAATGACGACTCCTTGGCCTATATAACGTACAAAAAAGGTTAGTGCTAAATAATTAATTCAAAAATTAATTAATGTTTAAATATCTAAAAAATCTTATCAACCTCCAGCAGTGCTTCTTATGCGTGACTGATCTGCCAATATGAAACGTAACTCCCCTGGCCATCTTCATCACCTGATTTGCCCGATTCGTTCGCCTCATCGTCTCATAATCAAGAGAGACCCAAGCTGCATGCAACTGACCTTAGAGCCCCTCACCAATCCAGGCCGGCTGCTTGTCCCTTCGGCTGGTTGTTATGGACCTGTTGGCAAGGGGATGCCTGCCCTGAAACTCAAAGATTTGACGATTCTGGTGGTTGTGCTCTGGGAGACAAGTGAGGGACCTCTGCAACGTAAAAAAATAATTCAAATGTTAGTATAAAAAAAATAATCAAATTTACAAATATGATTCAAATTACATGGTCATACCTTAAACTCCCTGAACCATATGTCTCAAGTGGCTACTGTTACCTGCATTCACGACAGATAGGGCTCATCGTACATGCTCCTAATAATCTTTAAAATGCAGGTGATGGGCGGCTTATAGGGAATGAACCTGCTTAAGAAGCAAATTAGTTTCCAAAAAAATATATAACATGAAGAATAAATATAATGCACTATTAAAAATAACTTATGAGTCCCCTTTGACAGTAGACGTACCCTGGGGGTGTGCAAGAATTGACGGAGCTGGCTTAAGAGCTGTGTCAGCAGGTAGAATAGTAGGTGCAGAAGCAGCATACTTCATAAGTGTCAGAGTAGCATCAGGTGCTCGAGCAGGAGCCATAGGAGGGGTGGCAACAACGGGTGCGGGAGGAGGTGACAAAAGAAGTTTTGTAGCAGACGATAGAGGAGGAGGTGCCATAGGAGGTGTAGCATCAGCAGATGGGAAGATGGTGTCAGAGGAGATGCGACAGTAGATGAAGCATGTTGACTTGATTTTTTGTGAGGTCTGCTTCCCTCTCTAAAGCCTATGATCTATCCATATAACTTCCTTACCAACTCTCCTAAAATATTAGTATTGGAACCCACACCACTTAGAAATTCAAACTGCATATTGACTCATTGTAGTCTCATATGTATGGTTTTAAATCATTATTATTTAGTTGAGTCGATCATAACCAACATATTGAAACTCAAGGGAAGTTCTCGTATGAAATGGAGAAGCCATTTGGACTTAGTAATTTAAAATTTTGAAATATCACAGTTCACATCACACCCACATTCACACTTACATACACTTCATTATTGATTCAAAATTAAAATCCAATTTCAAAAGAATCAATCACAAATCAAAATTAATAATAAAGCAAATTTGATTCATTTTTAACATTTATTTGAGACCTTTCGGCGTGTTGTTGACCTCACTTTTGGTTGAGGTCTTCAGACTTGAGCTCTCACTTGGGCAAAATTCGATCAATATTTTACTTATCAAAAGACTCCAATCGAACCAAAATCTCATTCACCTTGCCGAGCACGAAACTGGCTTAAATTTGCTCGTCCATCAGTGAATTTCTCTAAACGTGAATTTCACTAAACAACATCGAATGACAAAACAGACTGACCAAATCCATCCGAAACGTCGATTTTACTTATAGAGCAAACTCATTTTACTATGGTTTAGTGCACGAATTAGCAACGCAAATTTGATTCATTTTTAACATTTATTTGAGACCCTTCGGCGTGTGTTGAGATGCATATTGTCAAGATCGTTCTGTCAGACTTGAGCTCTCACTTGGGCAAAATTCGATCAACATTTTACTTGTCAAAAGACTCCAGTCGAACCAAAATCTCATTCACCTTGCCGAGCACGAAACTGGCTTAAATTTGCTCGTCCATCAGTGAATTTCTCTAAACAACATCGGATGGCGAAACAGACTGACCGAATGCATCCGAAACGTCGATTTTACTTATAGAAAAATCTCATTTTACTATGGTTTAGTGCACGAATTAGCAACGAATAAATTAGGGTTTTTAAATATTAAAAATAAATAAATAAAATAAAATAATGCCTTTATAAAGGCACGCTCACCCCCATCCCGAACGGATCGCGCGTGCCCTAGCTCCCTCTTGGCGAGAACCACCGGCTCTATCCCTCTTTCGCGCAAAGCACCCCCCCCGCCGAACGCACCCACCGCCGACGTTCTCCCCCGCTGCCAGAGCTCCTACCCGAGTGTTTTCGCGGGGGGACTTTGGCCTTTCCCCCCCCTCGGCTGTTTGCTCGCACGGTTCTTAGACCCTCGCCGGCGACGTCACGCCGGCCTCCCTAGACACCGGCATATTTCTTCCCGAGAAGAGCAGCAAGCTTAACACTGGTAAAGCTGTGGCAATTGGTCCTGGAATTCGAGATAGAGACGGGAAACAAATACCTATTTCTTTGAAGGAAGGAAATGTTGTTCTTCTGCCTGACTATGGTGGAACTGAAGTGAAACTTGAAGGTAAAGAGTATGTCTTTTCTTTGTTTCCTCATTTATTTTTTTGCTTGTCTATTGGTTTTCAAATTCAATTGCCATTTGATTTGAATCATATTATTATGTTTAGCATGAGTTTGATATATTGATTTTTGCCACGGTGTTGCACTTATACTCTTTTTTAACCTTTTTATGGATATAAGTTTATCTATAACATTTCAATTAATTTCAAAGAGGGTGTAAAGCAGATTATATGTATATCTATGTGAGGTAAATTATAGACCAAATTTAACTCATGGATCTGGTGATTATTTAGTTTACAAAACATCAGGATGGACTCAAACTTGGGACCATTATATTGGAAACTAGTGACCATCCACTTAAGCTAGGCTCTTTGGTCTTAGTTGGGTGTGACAAGCTAATGTAGACAGGAGGAAATGAAGAAAGAAACATTGCTCACATTTATCCGTTCCAATCGAGCAAGCGTCTGTTTGCTCACTTATGGAGCCCTCTGCAAGTTCCAGGAAGCTTCATACTCAGTACTTAAGGAAATATCTTACTTATAATTTTTTTGGTCAGGTTATAAAGATTTTAAAACAAGTTTACTTATTGCTTTTCATGCAATAAGACTGTTAACCAGTTACAAGAAGGGAAAGTATTCCAAGGGATTATTGTAACGTACATAATACTCATTTCCTATCTATTTACATATCCAATGCCTAAACTTCAATTTTTACATTCATGCTACCTTATCAAAATGTGATTTCCTTTTTTATGTGATGTGAAATATTTGGGTGGTATAAATGTAAACTGTAATGTTCTGGTGTTAGATATGTAAATATATAGGAATTGGATTGTAAGTACATGCTCTTTATTATAGCTATCTGTTGAAATCCTCATTACAGATACTTTCAATGAACTTAATAAGCACCATTGTCTCTCTTTCCTCATCTTTCACATTATCCATTATTTTTCATTACCGGTTTTAAATTCTTATGTATTCACGCATCTAACATCTAAATTTTTTATTTTTACCTTTTTACATTTATACCACCTAAATCTCTCATATCACATAAAAAATGCCATTAAGAGTTAAATTCTCATTTTCATGTGTAGCTAAGGGGTCATATATGTAAAGTTTAAAGTTTAGGTGTGAGATATGTACATACACGTAAGAATTACATGCTACTTGTTCGATGAAACGCTTATAAAGAATGCTATGGCTCTCAATACTGCTTGCATACACTTCCATAATTTGAGCTTTCATGAGAACTTCAGTTTCACATGTGTTGGAAAGATCATGAATCATCTCTCATATTAATATTTCATTTCAATCATCTATTTTGCCTTCAAAAAGGTAAATAAAGCAGGGAGTATTTACATATATACCACGGGACTCATATGTTTTCATGTATCTAGCATCCAAACTTCATTCTGTTACATATGTACACCTTACTTATGCATGATCGTCTGTTTTGAATTGCGGCTTGTGTGTGCCTTGAAGTATTTGACACTTGCATGTTGCCTCGACCGACCGCCCCAGCCTGATTGACATCACTTTCACTTAGACCGGCTGCCTCGGCCCTGTCAGCATCACCTTTGACTCGATCAGCCATCCCGACCTGGTCAACATCTCTTTCTGCCTCGACTGGCTCTCCGGTTTGATCGACATCACTTTCTGCCTCGACTGACCACTCTAGCTCGATCGGAATATCAATTTGGTTTGACGGGCCGCCCCGACCTAGTCATCTGATCGCTTAGGTCTGACCGACCGTCTCAGCTAGGTCAATCGATTACTTGCATAGTGCATGTTATGCATGTGCATTAGTGTCTGATTGTTTGCTTACATGATGCATTATACCCTGTATGTGCTTGTCATTTGCATGTGTGATTGATCTTTACTGGGGCAAGGTGTGATTCTCCTCGGTGGCGTCCTATACTCTATGCGATTGCGCACAAGACATCTCCTGCTATATGTCTTGTATGACATCTTGTATAATTTTTCTCACATGCTTGAGTTGCATTTGGAGTGTCCATTCATACACTTTTCCCACTTGTATGATTTTACCTTGTGAGGATCATCACTCATTCAGGTTAGTTACTTAACGACACACTCATCTTTCGGATCACTGCCTTCACGACATGCCCCCCTCCTCTGGGTCACTGCCTCCACGACACACCCATCCGTTAGGTTACTGCCTCCATGACATACCCACATTTTCAAGTCACTGTTTTAACACTTATGAGTTGGTTCAAGAGTTTTAAAATATATGTCATGTCACATCATATGCATAGTTACTTTCATTTTTTTATTTATTATTATGAAATTTATGTGTGTGTGCTTGCTTAACACTGTCTTGTTTCCAAATTCTCATATAAATTTCTTTATGTCCTTTTGCGAAGTAAACTCGGTTGTAGCGAGACATTAGTTGATCGTAAAAGCTAATCTGAGGCGGACGAAATGGACGACATTAAACTTCGTGTCAGTGAGATCTTTCCTAAACACTATCAAAATTTTCGCTAAAATCTTCATTCAACCTTCAAATTATCTTACCTAAAACCTAAAAAATTACATATTTTTTCAACAAAAGAATTCATAAAAAAATTATATAATAATTAATATTTCTAAAAATAATAGTAATTGAGTTCGTAAGAGCCACTTTCACTTTCTCGAGTGATTTAGGGATTTTATAAGCTCTAGCAAACTAAAGCCGTGACGTGTGTCCTCAAAAGGCACGTAGACGAGTTTATTTTAATATATATATATATATATATATAAAACAAAATATAAAAAAGTAAAAAATAACATAATTATAATAATCCACTATTTGGATTTATGAAGATTTCTTGGATAGGTAACTCATGGTTGTTAACAAGAATCCTCCAATCTAAAGAAGTTTAAAAGCTTTTTTGACTAAGTAAACTAAAAAAAAACAACGGTGCCTGAACGACGGAATCATTGGATCTTGACCTGCGTCGCTTAACATAAAATAAAGTCTCATCTTTTTAATCCCTTTAATAATAATAATCATCATTTCAAAATACACTTCACAGGATCACCACAAACAAGCAACAAAAACCCAAGATAGGCTTCCTGAGGCATGGCTTAATTTTCCCCTTTTCTTTTCGTAGAATTAGGTGAGGATGCGATCGAGCATCTGTCAACCTTCAACGCGCTCAAGACTAAACATGAAGCGAATGATGAACCTCAACTAAACTTTCCATAAATTTAATTGACATAAACTTCTATGACTTCGAGGTCGTTCGTCTAGCATGATGTAAATCCTCAAATTATCTTATAGGTTTTCGCATGATTGTATATCGTGTGATATAAACCCTAACTCTTTTTAACATCTCGATGAAGTTATTAGGTACAACGTAAATTCTCCCATCTTCTTAGACTATTTGCGTGATTGTATGTCTGCAAATGTAAGTCCTAAATTTGAAATAAATTGCCGTAGTAAAACATTAAATAACACCGCTTCTAAAATATAAAGTCAAATTATAGGATAGTTTGCGAAGTTATTGAGGTTTTCTCAGTATCTATAACATCTACCTTTAGCTCCTTAGGATTCTAAAAATAATTCTTCTACATTGGGTCTTTCCCAGTTAATTTTTTCATGAACAATAGTGAAAACTAAACTTTAAATTGTTGAAGATAAAATTTAAATCTTAATCGAGAGTTTTTTCGAGTGATTTTAGTTGCTTAAGATGTAATTAATTATAGGGGCTTGCATCTATAAGAGAATCAATAACCCAAATAATCTAAATCTCATCTAATCTTCATATTGGGTAAGAGAATGATCTGTTGGAAATTTTGCAGACTAAATAAATATAAAAAATTTTTTAGTTTGAATAATTGAGATCATTATCGAGCGATATTCTCATTTTTCGAGATATGGTATTACTTGTAATATCATGTTCGATTATTCAAATTATTTAATATATTAGATCTGTCGATCTTATTTTTCAAAATTAAAAATGTCCTTTTTCAATATATATATATATATATGGTGTCGGCAACTCCAGCCAGCTCTGCTAGGGTTTCGCACGATGGCGATTCTCGACGGTGATTCCTCGATTTCTCACTTTCTCCCTCTCGCCTTTCGAGACAATGCTTTCACGCTCTCGCAGGCGTCCTCCTGTCGACAACGCTCGTCTCTGTATTGGACGACGTCTCACTTGCTCTTGACGACGCTCACTACTCTCGTACCCGACGACCCCGCAGTCGACGACTCGCGTTTTCTCACACCCGCAATCGATGGCTCTCGACCCTCGCCTCTCTCACCCGCAGTCGACGGCTCGCAGCTCTACTACCTCTAAAGTTTGCCCGCCTATTTCCAGCTGCCTGCCTAGCTGTTCTGGAGATGGCATCGATGTTCCGTTCATATGCCACTGCACTTGCCGACAACTTTCCTATTCCTACTTCATGTTCCTCTTTCAGATTCAGAGACTGATTTTCGTATATGTAAATCCTGCAATGTCCCACAATCATTTCACGAAGCTCTTGAAGGTGGTGGCGATCACACCTTCATTAAAATATTGGGAAAGAAATGAGAAGCCTGCTTATATTCTCACAGAGGTTGAAACCAACACTCTTGCATCCTCGTGGTGTTTTGCTCTTGTGGTACAATTTCTTTATGGTCACCCAAAACTTGAGATCATTTGAAAAGAATTTGATACTATGAAGCTGTTGGGCAGTTGGAATATTGATTTACTTGACGATCGACACATACTGATTCAGTTGTCTTACGACGCCTATTACACTCGCATTTTTTCTCGGAAAGTTATCAAGATCGACAACCGTTATATGAAAAATTTGAAGTGGACTATTGGTTTTGATCGAAAAGAGGAATCCCCTATCATTCCAGTTTGGATAAAGTTTTTGGGGTTAAAATTACATTTGTTCAACTTGAAAATTATCTACTCCTTAGCAACTGCTTATGCTAAGCCTCTCAAAGTTGATAGTCTTACGCTTGCTGTCACCAGACCCTTTGTGGCTTTGTGTTTGTTGAGAGGGATGTCACTCAACCAGCTCCGGATGAGATATGGATTGAAACCACTCACAACGGGAATTGACAAAAAGTTGAAATAGAACCACACCCATATTATTGCTCTCATTGCGGTATGTTTGGCTACAGCTCTACTATTTGCTATCGTTTGCATCATCATCTAAGACCTAATATCTTTAAAGATCAGCTACCTATCATCCCTATTGAGAAGATGCAACCTGATCTTCTTTATAACGCCGCAGTTCCTGATGAAGAACACCATATTACAGCTATAGATTTAGTTGTGCTTGTACCACCCATTGTTAAGAATGCTCACTTACATGTCAAGACATACGAGGGTGCTCTTTTGATCCAATAACAAATCAGCAGATATAACATGCAATTGCTTCTAATGTTTAACAACCTGCGCATCTCCATCACAATTTAGACCAAGATCAGGTGAGTCAATCTTCAGATAAGGAATGACAGGTCTACTTTAGGAGAAAGAGGAAGAAAAAGAATGGAGACTGACTCCAGCTCGGGAACATATTGGATGACACATCACATTGGATGATAGATTGGTTACCATTGGAAATGACAATCATCTTAACAACTTATTAGCTTGCTCCTTCCCTAGAACTAAAGACAGGGGCAATATCAAATTGGATCGCTCTCTAGCCACCTGATATTATGTATTTCAGCACTTTTATGCTTTTTCTTTTAAGTCTCTAATGTACTTTTCTGTATTTTCTAGTTTTGGAATTATTTGTGGTTTTTGTGTGGGTAGGGTGCCATGATTGGACCCTCCCATAAATTATATCTGTATCTTTCTTTCTAGTTAATACACAGCCTTTTTGGGCTTTCTAAAAAAATTATATATATATATATATGTTGATATATATATATATATATATGTTGCACATTATGAGCCTCATGGTCCCGAGAAACAGTAACAATTTGCTCGATCTGATGAGACGGTAGAACACAGTAGAAATATTGCCACCCATTACATCAATAATAGGTTCTAGGGCAGATGAAGTTTGAAATGTCTCCCCCGCCCCCACGAAAGGAGGTTTCATAGATGGGGAATCTATATCATGAGCATTGTGTGGAAGCTGAATGGTTGACATATTACCTGTGATGACAGTGACATCTTCCGGAGAATCCTTTTGATGATCAATATGGTCAATATCTTGGAGCAGATTAGGAGGGGGAATCACTGCCTCTGGCTGAGCACTTTGCTTCTTTGGTCTGAGATGAGGGTGTAGATGATGACATTGTGAAACGACACTGTAGTGGCCGGACATAGGATAATTCGAGCAATACGAAGGGAAAGACTCAATCACAACATTTTGTCAATATCCATCAATTTGTGTGCCTATCCAAATTATCTCGGAAGCGATTAAAGTGGTGTCTCTTTCAACAAATACTCTAGCTTCAGAGGGATGAGAAATATTAAAAGTAAGAATGTCCATTTTGAGTTGCTTACCATAGACTGAGACAATAAAGTACAACACTTTTTGAGTAAAATAATGAAATTTTAGACTAGGGAGACGAATCCAGACCGGAATGTTTCGTGGTTCCGTCTATTAAAATCCACCGATCATTTCAAAATCTTCGTTGCTCTATTATCAATCCAGATTAATCTTCTAGCAAATAAGTGTGTGTAATCCTCTTCATTATTAAGTTGAATAAAGATGTGTCTTTCATCTAAAAGTTTAATTTTTCACTCCCCAACAGTGTGCATAAGCTCAAATTCCTTACGGAGAAACTCCATTTTAGGATTATAATAAAAAAATTTCCAAACTAAATTCAGACGACAGGAGGAAACAAACTGATTACATTCAACTTCCTTAAAAAGGATGGTTGACTTTTCATTCTTCCTACCAGGTTTTTTGATGTCCTCCGTCAACTCAAATGAAGAAGGGAAGGAGCACGATGTAGAAGTACTTGAGGTGAGGATACCCGCAAGGGCAGCAACATATAATTTGTCCGAAGCTATCACCAAAAGAGGGTGGCGCGACAATAGGACAACGAAGTTACAATGGACGGAGGAGCAAAAGCCGAAAGGGGGAACAACGACAACCCCTTCCAAGTAGAGTAGAAGGCGGAAGTGCGACATCAACAGAGAAACACTTCTACTGTGTTGCTCTACATAGTCGCGAGGCATAAAAAGAACCGCACGAAATTTAGCCGACGGAGCAGAGAACATAAGAAGGGTGAAACCGGTGATGCGCGACGAAACAGACGACGCGCGACAAAGCTCGAGGAGTTGACGGAGCAGAGAACAGCCGAGGGGTGAAACCGGTGACGCGCGACAAACAACCGACGTCACACGACACAACAAACGAAACACGACAAAGGAGGAAAACACGACAAAACGAATATCGACGGAGCAGATGCCAGAGTTCACCATGAGGCGAAACCCCAGCAGAGCAAAATGAACGAGACCAATCCACTGATCGGATGAGCTAATCCTCGGATGAGGGATGACAGATTTATACATCTAGGAAGAAGAATGAATGTCTATCACTAAACTTGATGGATGATACATTAGTTGTTTCGGGTAACGATAAGACGATAAGAAGCTTAACATAAGAAGCTTAACAATTTGTTAGCCGACTCCCGTCCTAGAATCAGAGACAGAGACAAGACTAATTTGGATCTTTCGAATGCTAACTAAATCTGCGAGTGTTGGCAGAGTATTTGGTGTAATTTTCTCTATGTCTACTTTTTTTTTGGTATACATGTATTTCTACGGGTGTTTTGTATGTTGGGTGGTTAGAATGCCAATTTGGGTCCTTTCATCCATCCTATCTGTACCTTTCCTTTTATTAATATATTTGCTTTTGGACTTTCTACAGATATATGTATATATATATATATATATATATATAATTATTTTCTTTTTCCCAATAAATCATCGACAAGAGTAGACGATCTCTCCATGCTACGGTTAGTGGTCTCAAGGGTCCCAGAACACGTGGTCTATGAAGCGGCTGACCATCTGCACCACATGTGGTCATCTGCAAATAAAGGAATGACATTAAAAAAAATAGTACTGATAGAAAAAATAATCATAAGAAAAAAAGAAACAGTGCAGTAAAGGTAAAACACAAGTAACATTTATGTCTAAAAATAGGAAAAACGAGATTAAAGAGCTATTTGTCACGCCCCACCGATACCATGACATGATGGATTATTCTAGAAGATGGAGGTCTAAAGAAACAACCTAGAAGAATCTAGAATATATATGTACATAAGAACAGTGTAGAACCTTCTAGAAGATAGAATATTATATTGTAAATCTTCCCTTGGAAAATAGTCACACATTGGCTAGGTGTAAGACCAAAGACATGGGGGAAGCTATAAATAAGAGTTCCTTCCCTTATTCCAATCCATCCAAGGTTTCAAGCTTTCAAGCTTTGTAATCTCTCTTTATTAGTGAAGTGTTTACCTTCTCTAACTTTTCTTCCTATTCTACTTTCAAGAGAGTGCTTTGAGTTGTTAGTGTGAGAAAGTTAGACTGATTTAGTGCTAAGAGAGTGCTAAAGCTGCACGGATAACTTGAGAAAAGTTAGTCCGTGACAGTTGGTATCAAAGCATTGGTTCGAGGGAATGGCGAAAAGCGTCAAGGAGCGCGTGATGGAGTCGGAAGCCACTAATGTGGAGTCATCTCAAAGGCGAGGTCGCCAGGAGCAAAGGGACTCCGTTGCACTCAAGCCACATGGGAGGTCTAAGGAGATCATGCTTGGCTTTGATTCACGCCTTGCTCGGATGGAGGAGGCAATGAATGACATGGAGGGCAAAGTAGAGGATCTTGGTCAAAGGGTTGATGGGCTCGAGGAGGAGGATGTCACCATCCATTCAACAATCAGATGTATGATGCTCCAACTTGAGGAGACCTTAATGGGCCAAGTGGCTAAGTTGCAGGAAGATTTTATGGGGAAGCTCCAAGAGGTGCGAAGTGCCTATAAGAGATGAGTGACATGCGTGCTAGCTTGGAACAGATGCGTGGGGACATTTCGTTGTGCAAGAGGGCACTAGCGACACCTACCAACCATCAAACCTTCGAATCCAAGAGGATTGAGGTGCCAATGCCAAAGAGTTTTGGAGGAACTCGTGATGCAAAAGAAGTGGATAATTTCTTATGGGGGACTGGAGCAATACTTCGGAGCGATAGGGATCACGGATGAAGAGACAATAATTCAATTTGCTGGTCTTTATCTCTCTGATATTGCTATGCTATGGTGGAGAAAAAGGCGATGAGATGTCGAAAAAGGTATGTGTATCATCTCCACTTTTGATTGCTTTAAGAAAGAGCTAAAGAGACAGTTCTACCCTGAAAATGCGGATGATGAGGAATGCGGAATGTGAGGCTAGAGCCCAATTGCGAATACTCAAGCAAATGGGATCGATTCGAGAATATATCAAGGAGTTTACTAGTCTGGTTCTTGAAATTCCTGATATGTCAGACAAAGATGCTCTATTCAACTTCATGAATGGACTCCAACAATGGGCAAAGACGGAGCTTAAGAGGCGTGGTGCACAAGATCTTGCTTCTGCCATCGCCATTGCAGAAAGCTTGGTGGACTATACAAAGGAGTCTACAAAGCCAAAAGAAAAGAAGAGCAATTATGTCAGAAGTGGGGGAGACCGAGACCAACACAAGGAAGAGAATCGTCGCGAATCGACCTCGTTCAAAGCAAGCGACAAAGGGAAGTTTAACAACAACAATAAGACTAAACCATACAGTTGCTTCCTTTGTGGAGGACCACATTGGGTAAGATATTGCCCGCAGAAGAAAACTCTGAACTCTCTTATTGCAAGCCATCAGGAGGTAGAGGAAAATGACATGGACGCTCGGGTGGGAACCATGCAACTACTCAATGCGGTACGCTCCTCTCCAAAACCCCGGCAAAAGGACTTCTCTTTGTAGAGGTGATTATAGGGAAGACATCTACTAATGCGATGATAGATACGGGAGCTTTTCACAACTTCACTCTATTGAAGAAACAAGGAGGATGAGTCTGCAAACAACTGTAAGTGGGGGCTCCATCAAGGCGGTTAACTCTGTAGCGAGGCCGATCCATGGAGTGGCTAAAGGAGTGAAAACCTGTGTAGGGGATTGGTGAGGTACGCTAAATTTCTCCATCATTTTCATGGATGATTTCAAAGTAATCCTTGGTATAGAATTTTTGGACCAAGTAAGGGCGTTCATGATACTATTTGCCAATAGCATGTGTATCATGGGAGGCGATCAGGCTTGCGTTGTACCGACGACATGAGCTAGGCAGCAGGAAACCAAGATGCTATCAGCCATTCAATTCAAGAAATAATGGCCGACAGGGCGATCAGTCGGCGAGGGGTACCAAACTACAAGGAGTTTCTCATCAAGTGGAAAGGATGGTCTGATAGCGAGGCCAGTTGGGAGCATGAAGACACACTATGACAATTTAAGGAGAAGATCAAATAGTATCAAGAGGAGAAGCGCTATGAGGGCATTGTAAGCTTAAGTGGGGGAGAGTGTCACGCCCCACCAATACTATGACATGATGGATTATTTTAGAAGATGAAGGTCTAAAGAAACAACCTAGAAGAATCTAGAATATGTATGTACATAAGAATAGTGTAGAAGCATCTAGAATATAGAATATTATATTGTAAAGCTTCCCTTGAAAAATAGTCTCACATTGGTTATGTGTAAGACCAAAGACATGGGAGAAGCTATAAATAAGAGTCCCTTCCCTCATTCCAATCCATCCAAGGTTTCAAGCTTTCAAGCTTTGTAATCTCTCTTTATTAGTGAAGTGTTTACCTTCTCTAACTCTTCTTCCTATTCTACTTTCAAGAGAGTTCTTTGAGTTGTTAGTGTGAGAAGGTTAGGCTGATTTAGTGCTAAGAGAGAGCGCTAAAGCCGCACGGATAGCTTGAGAAAAGTTAGTCCGTGACATATTGCTCAAAAAAATAAAAGTAAAAGACATAAAGTAATAGTAGTAACAACTAATCTAAAATTTGCGTACATTTGTTATTAAGTTTCATTAGAAGAACTCGCTATGGAAAATGAACCTAAAATTTCTTCTTCACTCTCTTCATTGTCATCATTCAAACCATGAGCAACCTCTTCAATAATCCCTGTTGTATCATCCATCGCAAACATTTCATCATTTGTATCGCCTTGAATACGGAAATTTGAAATATTTTTCTCTTGGTGAATTTGTTCTATAGAACTATGCAGCTTAATATTTTTTTTTTGGTTTATTCATCACAACCACAACCCAATCAACTTTATCTCTTACTCTACCAGGTATTGAAGGTGGTAAATTTGTGTAGCTTGGCGTGCCAAAACAAAAAGGATCAAACTTCACATATCGTTTGTTCAATTTGACCTCAGTGATGTCATAAGCGTGATTGTCCGGGTTCCTCGACTCAAAACAACATTGAACAACTGACAGTTGAACAAGTATACAATGTCCTTCTAGAATTGCACCTTTTCTTTTCTCTTATTTCTGAACTCTTTCTCCTTGGTTTCCCTCTATCTAGGGGTTCAAAACAATGTAAATTACTAAAGCTATGAGGAAGAGGAGCATAGGAAGATCAAAGCAGAGAAAAAGGCAAAAGGAGATGTTTTATAGAGGAAGAATCTTGATGTCACGAAATTATGGCATAGATGTTTTTTAGAGAATTCGTAGAGAAAATATGTCAAAAAGATAAATAGCTGACATTTGCTATAACATTTTATAACATTAAAGTTGTCAACAATCAGCTCTTCTGTTGGTTCACAAATAGTCTACTTTTCTAGATGTTTGCATATCTCGCTTATGATGTATGGAGACTAGTGTTCTCTTGGTATGTTATTTATCAAGAGATGTGATAAACTATTATTTAATGCAAATAAGGGTACATATTTGTGAACATTTATGCTACAATTTAATTGTCTTTCTTAATATCACTTTAATGTTTGTTACAAGTTTCTTAATTCAACCTTGTTTGTCTGAAGAAAGAGGAAAATTCTTTCTGTGGTTTCTCCTTGGATTTGAGTGATTTTTGTCAATGATGCTATTCTTCTTTGTTCACTTGTTTGCTTTGCCAGAGACGGGCATGCTTCGTGCGTATACTCTACTTTCTCGAAGACTCATGTAAGACCTTTTTTTTTTCTATGCACATTGTAAAGCTAGTTAATCATTTTTCTTTGCATTAATCAGAGCTTTATTTTACTTAATTTACTGATACTTTTATGTCGGTAAAGATATATGTGATTTGTTACATAATTAATTTGTATAATTTGCTTTTTTAAGTATAAAAATCTTGGTGGGATTTAGTTTCATTTTAATTGGATGCTTGGCATATATTATTAGTACAATGCGGGATAGAAGTTTCAAAATAGAAATTAGTACTCGTGTTAACACTAAGGGCATAACCGGATATTACTTAGTGCATGGTTGAATGTTTCTTTTTCTTTGCAGAATGTTGATCTGCAAATTTATGAAACTTAATGATTGAGCCACTGTGTTGGCTTCACCACGCATTTGCAAAGTTTGAACATATATTTTTTTTACGTGAATATGAATTTGTTGGAAGTTTTTATTATAAAATAGAGCTAAGAGATTGCCTCATTTCTTCAGTGGCTTCAGGACCATAAGAACTGGAAAATCCTTGAAGACCTCAAAAAAAACAGCAAAGAGGAGTTTTTTTATGCAATTTGAGATGTACAATAGTGGACATGTTACCAAACGAGGCGCTCTTATTGTTTTGGAAGGATTGGATCGCTGTGGGAAGACCACTCAGTGTGGCAGATTGGTCTCATTCCTTGAAGGGAATGGCCTTCCAGTAGAAGCATGGCGATTCCCTGATAGAAATACTGATACTGGAAGAATGATTTCATCATATCTCACCAACAATTCAGAGCTAGATGATCAAACAATCCATTTACTTTTCAGTGCAAACAGATGGGAGAAGAGGTTTCCTTCATTTACTTGTGCTATTTACTTTCAATGTACAAAACAATGCACTGAAGTGCTTTTTTTTTTTTTTTTTTACAAACGTCTTAACTATCATAATTGGTGACAGTACGAACATTTTCTGGATTTGTTATTTAGTAGTTGATAGTTGGAAGAGTTTTAGATAATAAAAATATGCAGTTCCAAATGAATTTAATTATTAACTTTTAATGCATTTCTCCTTTAGGTCACTAATGGAGAATAAGCTAAGAAATGGAACCACACTTGTGGTTGACCGTTATTCATATTCAGGAGTTTCTTTTTCAGCTGCCAAAGGCCTTAATGTCAAGTGGTGTAAGGTAACAGTATGTGGCTACTTTGAATTTTTTTGAAGCAACTTATCAGATAATATGTTACCTTTTGCAGGCTCCAGAAAAGGGTTTGATAGCTCCAGATCTAGTTGTTTTCCTGGATATATTGCCAGAGGTATATCTTTTGAATTTGGTGTGCAGTTTTACATTTTGGGTCTGCTTTGTACAACTTTTTATTTGCATTGCGTTTCAGACCACCACTACAGTCATTGTTGGGGAACTGCTTTATTTTTGTTTTTTAGAAATTTTTCTGGTGGAAAGCTATTTTTTGCAATCATATCTATTAAAGAGTAGTGAGTGTAAGAAACTTGTTGTGTGACATTTTGAATAAATAAATATCTATAATTCTCACTGCAACTTTCTAAAAAGTTGTTTTTTAGCTTTACAACCAACTTTACAAAAATATTGCAGCTATCCCAATCAGACATTTTGTTTTGTAAATAAATTTACCAAGGATTAGGCCATATTGCTATGATCCATATCAATTACCATATTCATTTTCACTGTGCAATAACTTCATAATTTAGCCATTTTCAATCACTTTGATATAGAATTTATAAATCATTATTTTTAAAATCAGCTGCTACTTCCAATTTGTTGGTGTTACGAAAAGTATATGTTTGTTTTGAGACCAAACCTTTTATCAGGAAGCTGCAAGAAGAGGAAACTATGGATTTGAAAGGTACGAACAACTTGAGTTCCAAAAGAATGTTGCCCACTATTATCGGATTCTCAATGATGCTACCTGGAAGGTACTTCTCAAACTAAATGAATCTTCTGAAATGACACCTTATAAAAAGTTGAGCATTTCATCTCTTTCTTTCCATCTCATGTGTATAGCCTTTTGCATCCTAGTTTTCATAGTGAATGCAGGAAAAATCTTCTTTTGAAACTCAAATTATTTTCATACCAGTTATCAAGAATATTAGTATTTGTTACTTTGTATATTTATATTTCAATAGAAAGAACGCTAGCATTTAGCAGAGAATTAACTTAAGCACGTTTCTTCTACTTCTTCTAAAAGTTCTTTGTTATTTTTCAAGAAAAGTGTTAAAATGGTCATTTGACTCTTTGTTGGGGAGTTGTTTTAGTTCCAATATATATAAAAGTGTCAATTTGGTTATCAGACTCTTTTAAAGAGGGTATTAAAATAGTTGGAGGACTAATTTGATACTTTTATAGGCTCTGGGACTAAAATGACTGCATGTAAATAATAAGGGACTATTTTGACACTTGTTTTTTTTCCATCCTCCAGCCTCCAAAACCTTCTGATTTATCTTCTCCTTTTGATTTGGTTCAATAGTGGGGATATCCCTTGATGATGACATAAAAATGAAAGTTTGCTGTGTCTGTCTATTAACTAATATCAAACACCTGTTTCTACCTTCTGCTTCTAATTAGTTCCATGTGGATTACATTAATTGCTAATCATTTTTTCAGTTAGTCATTTAACGGATTATCCTTGCCCTTGTTTTATTGCATTTTTTTTCTTATATCATAGGTTATTGATGCTAGCCTTCCACTGGAGTTAATTGAGAACCAGATTCAAAAACTTGCACTAGAGAGCATTGACTCGTGTCAAGAGAAGCCCTTATCTAGCCTATGGCTCGATGATTAAGTATCATTCAACGTATGGGAGGTAAGAATTTTCTTTAAGTAGTCAAATGGTAGAAGTCATTATTTTTATGTCAATTTATAAGGATAAGGATGAGATTTTTCTATATTTATGCCCCTCCTGTATTTTCATTTTTGGGTTTTACTTGTCATTTTGTACAACTATCTTCGGATTCTTTATTAAATAAAAAACAATGATGTAGATCATGCAAAAAATGATGCCAATCATAAACTTGAGATCGAAATGAGGTTGTAAGCCAATCAACCTGCTCAATGAAGAAATCTATGCTTTTTGGGGCTTGAAATATTAAAAAATCCAAGAGGAATGTTGATCTACTTGTTTATTTATGTTTGTGAATATGTTTGTTTTTTATTCAATAATTCAATAAAAACTTGATTGATTTCTCATTTACTGAGCATCTGGCATCATAATCACCAATTTCATGTTCATGTATGAAAATTTTCAATTCTATGCACTTGGAACTTTTGTTGATAGAGGTAAAGCACATGAAGTTAGCTTTAATGCTCGGATAATTTCCTCTAATTTAAATTTAATTTTAGACAAATTTGTAAAAAAATTGAAAATATATTAAATAATAATCGAACATTCAATTTGTTGAGTAACTATAAATAAAATATTTTTTTAATGAATACATATATATACATAAAGAGGGAGTGAGGTTTGCTTAAAATTTGATATCTTCTCAAGCATGAGAAAAAAACCAAGTTTGACAAGAGAAAATAAGTTGTTTCTAATATATCCCGGGAATTATACATACCACAGTTCTTTTGTATTTACATATCTAATACTGAAAGTTTCATATTTACAAGTATATAGCCTTGGTGTTATAAGTCTATGCATAAAAAGGTGTATTTTACATCTAAAAAGGTAGTTATGGTAGATTTTTTGTTGTGATGTTGAAGTTTTGATTGATATTCATATAAATTTGAAAGTTCAGGTGTTAGATATGTAATTGCATAAGATTTGTGTGGTATGTACGTAACTGCCACAATATATTTTACAACTTTGATTTGAAACTTGGTAAAAATGAAGAATGGTTCTGGCCCTGAATGTCAAGCTTAGCAAAATCATAAGCTCGCTAATTTCAACTTTATATTCAGTCGTGTGACTTCATGTATGATTGTTCTCAGTGCCCTGGTGATCATGGGTGTTTTATTATGTAGATAAATGGATGACTTCAACAAGGAATATAAAGACGTTGAGCTGAGCTTGAGCCACCCCCAACTTGAGGTTGATTAATTAATTGAGTTTGAGCTCAAACTTATTCCTATTACTTAAAGTCGGCTCGTGACCTTGCTTGTTTAATATTAATGAGAAATAAATTTTGATTCAAACAACTATTGTAATTAAATGCTAATAAGAATGAGCAACTAGAGGAGATACAATAAAATTTTTTTGACTTATATAAAAAAGCAAACAATAATTTGTAATTAGTTTTAATAATTTATACTTAAAAAAATTGACTTATATAAGAAAGCAAACTATAATTTGTAATTAGTTTTAATAATTTATACTTAAACTATTATGTTAATATTTTAAAATATTTTTTTTAAATTATACTTAATTAATTTTAATAATCTTTATTTTATATTATAATCATGAACTAATGAGATAATGAGTTGAGTCGGGGCTGACTGGAGTTTCGCTCATTAGCTCATCAGGCTCCAAGACATTTACTGAACGTTTCTCACTCTCCTAACTTCACCATTTGACTAAAAACATACAAATTTCATTAATTCACACTTCTTTGTATGGTAAATATCAAACACAAATCCTTCCACATACACAAACTTCGGCGAGATGCTTCACTTCCATCCCTAAGCCCGCACATAAAACATCGGCAATCCTCCCACTTAAAGCGCGCTCAACTGCCTCAGATTAACCGGATAGACGTGTGGCGCCGAGCCGTCAAACAAGTCTGCTGCGAGGATCCCAGCCGTCGCCTCCGTCGGATGGTAGAAGTCCCAGAAAACATGATTCGTCCTGTTAGAACAGTAGGAAGAGATGGGAGTGCAGGCCACCTTAGCATTCAGATCTCCCAGTCCACAGCATGCAGCCTCCACTTCAGTAAATCCTACAGAAATAAAATTTCATTTTTTTTAATTAATTATGGATTTGTTTTTGGTGAAATTTGTCAAAATGATAATAGTAGAATGAATATTGATTGATGGATGATACCATAATTGGTGGGAGTCTGGATGATTTCTTGCATTGCAAGGGTGGTGTTGAAGAATGAGTAGTTCATGTCTGTGAGCTGTGACTTCAACTCCTGGAGAAGAGAAGCTGCAGCTTGGCTGAAGAGATCAGAGATAGAATTAGCGGCTGCGTTGCAGGCATTTGTTTGGGTTTGTCTTCTCAGGGATGGACAGCAGCCGACAGGGCCGGTGCCGGCGAAGGAGAACTTGCGAGCACCAATGTTGTACAGCCTCTGGTTTAGAAGTCTTAGTGAGTTTACTTAGTACATGTTGAACTGTAATTATGATTAATGAGGTAGAAAAACAAGGAGAATATGATCGTTAAATGAGAAGGATTTGTTTGTGTTTGAGAGTAGTTTGGAGGTTTGAAGATGGTTATTATACCCAGTTAGAACTTTAGAGCTAGTTGGTGTTGGTACATTGTAGTGATTTTTTCTTTAGTAGGGGTGTTGAAAAAGGCTTGTTTTTAGCGAATAGTTTATGTTTGGTTCAATACAAAAATTAATGTTCTATCGTTATAAAGCATTACAATTTAGTATATCAATAAATGAATTCAAATAAATCTAATAAGGATATGTTATTCATGAACAATTCAAATTCGAGCTGCTTTCAACTAAATATTTTCGATTGAGCCAAACACAAATAAGCATTTACACTTCTTTTTTGTGATGCTTATTGCTGCTAGAATTTTCAAGTTGCCTTTTGTGAAGGAAATAAACTACTGTGATGTTGCTATTGAGACTTGAGACCCTACCTCACAATTCTTATGTATTTAAACATCTAACATTCATAAACATTCATATTTGAGAGACTCAAATGTTTAATATATAATCTTTTTAAAGGTGAAATGCATATTTTCATGAACAGATTTATGACACAATATGTTAGAAGTATAAATATCATGGAATGTATGTAAATTTATGATAATCTTACCTTGAGCTGGCCTTGCAATGTGTAGATCAAAGAACCGACAAACTGCTGGGGAGTCGCGTTGCCGTTGGATTTAACATATCCGAAGATGTCGTTGCTTCCGATTATAACGGCAAAGATGGAGTCGGCTAGATGCGCTTGGGCTTGCTCATTACCTATGCTCTCCACCATTGATGCATATGCAGTAGATAAGTAGTCTATCTGCTTGTTCAGTGATAGGCATTCACCCTGAATTTTTATTGGACTTTGTTAGTTGGATTTCATTTTTAGCACTTCTTTGTTTTTTAAATTATTATTATGGCTGTGGAATAGAATTTTTTGTGATATATATATATATAAGCTTGTTAGGCTCCTTTTCCACAAATATTAACTATTCAGTAAAATAATTTAATTTGATGGAATTGACATATTATATAAAGGTAATTCATATATTTGCTAAATTATATGGAGTTTAAGAGTGTGTTTGGGTCAGCTTGTGTTTTTCTTGATAAGCTGTTTATCTGGAAATGCAGACCGTAGGGATTGACCTGCGTTCCGCATGTAGCGTAAAAAATTGACTACGTTTTCAGATAACGCGTTCCACATGTAGCGTAAAAAATTGACTACGTTTTCAGATAAATTATTCAAACACAATTTTCAAACGATGAGCCGACGTTTTCAAATGCCGCCGTAGCAGATAACTGCAGCTAACGAAGCCTAAGAAGCTCTTACGCTGTGGGTAGCATCTAGGATACCGGCGCCGGCGGAGGCAAAATTGATGCCAGCGAGTGCCTGAGAGGCGTAAAAGCTGGAGTTGATGGAAAGATAAGCTGGTGGAGATGTCAAGCCTAGCTTTTCAGCTGCCAAAATCAAAGCAGGTCAATCAAGTTAATTTATTATTGAGCGAAAAAGGATGTTAAATTTATATATAAAGTGTGAATTATTTTACAGCACATGAAATTACGTTTTATCACCCAAATCGTTATACTCTAGAAGTATATACTTAAGGATTCATTAACACGTAAATTTATATTTCATTTGATAAAATAAAGCGAAACTCCTTCGAACAAAGCCTTAGTACGATTTACCGATAAAGTCGGCGGAGTTTTTGCCGTTGCTGAAGCGACCGGTGGCCTTACCGCCGGTGAAGTCGATGCCATTGTGAGGGAAATCGGCCTTCATGATCGTCAATAGGTGGTTGTTATTCCCCACGTCTGCAAGCGAATCGCCCAATACATAAACCGCCGGAACAGTCTTACCGGCAGCGTCCAGCGAAGGGCACCACACCATGATCAATAATACCACCACCAGACATTCAAAGTAGATTCTACTGAATGAAAAAGCCATTGGAGTTTAGAGAGAGAGAGGGAGAGAGGTTAAGTGATTATTTTCCTGTTTCCTCCCTATCTCTCTCTATCTCTGAGAGAGCTGTCTGCTTTTTGCTGTTCTTCTTAGTGTTAAATATTGTAAAGGTTGCGCCTTTCTCTCTCTATCCCTAGATGAATCACTTTCGCTGCAGTCTCACATTTGAGTTTTGTGCGTATGGCTGCTGCCCATGGTGCGGTGACGTTGCGGTGAGCGTAAAAATAATCATATTATATATATATATATATATATATTGA
>NW_018165433.1:98564-100188 GCF_001263595.1 Phalaenopsis equestris
TATATATATATATATATATATATATATATATAATTTGATTATTTGGCAGAGGCCTAAATATCGATTTCCCATGTGCAATATGACCCCATGATGAGAGCCCGCGTCATGTGCTTATAATTCGACCCCTCACGCACCACGGTACCATGATAGGGATCGAACCCTTGCCAGAGGACTTACAATGACCCTGCCTACCAACTGGACAAGGAATGCGACACATCATTATATAATTAATTAATTAATTAATTAAGGAAAAACTTCATTAAAATTTTAACTTTATTTAAAATGCTGAGATGATTTGACCAATATTTTGATGGGGATTAGTTTCGAAGACATTAAATCCATTCTAATATATAATTTTAAAAATAGCATTTTTTTTAATTTATTATTTTAAATGGACGCCCAAAAATAAAATTTTCCAAATTAACAAAGGCGTACCATTTTGGAAAAAAATGTATATTTTTTTCTATTTTAATTTGAAATAAAATATGTTTCTTATATTTGATTAAAATATATATGATTGTTTCTAAAATTACTCGAAACCCTAAAAATTGTGAAAAATATAAATATAAAAAATAAATACAAAAATAAATAATTTAATTTTAGAAATAAAAAAATAAAAATATATAAAAAAAAAAACACAGTAAAATTTTGTTTAAGAAAACAAATACAAAAACAAAAATAAAAGATGAAATTCAACCCAAATACATCCTAAGATTATGTTTGGGGTCACTTGTTTTTTATATTTTTATTTGTGATTTTATTTTAAAACTAAATTTTTTTAGTATAATTTTACATTTTTTTATTTTAAAAAATAAATTAACTTTTATCTAAAAAGAATCAAAATATTTAGAGCCTCTTTTTGAGTTTTATAAAATCAATTAAATATGCTATAACTTATTAAAAATATGTTATTTTAAATAAATATTTAAATAAATTAAAATTTATTCCAAAGAGACCTTAAATTTTTAGAACCAGTAATTAGACTTTCATTTCCTATTATCTCCATTGCATGCAGTTCTGAGATGTATCAACTAAAAGGAAGTGATAATAATAAACATGTTAAATATATTTTAATTTTTTTAAAGTTATTTTAATTTCAAAATTAAAAGGAATAGAAATAATTCTATGTTTTCTAATTATTAGATTGATTTTCTTAAAAAATATTTTTTTTGGCAATAAGCCCTAAACTCTCAGAATTTTGATTTATGTTTAGCTACTTATAGTTATTAAAGCGAATAAATAAATATTTAAATCATTAAATAATAATCTAAAACTTATTAGAAAATCTCTTAACAAAATATTACATTAAATTGATTTTCTTATTTATATCTATAGCTATTTTACACATTCAAATTCGAATCTTAAACTTAATTTTACAATTAATATTAATTATATATACATATTTTAAGACAGAGTCATTTAATTTTATAACCTATAAAAAATATGATGTTACATTTTATTTGTCTTATATTAGATCCAATATGTCATCTAGAGTTAAATTTATATATTACTTTATAATATTCTTATATTGATATGTTCAATGGATTAAAAAAATTTGAAAAATAAATTATATTTTTATTAATTTATTACTAAGCAGTAAATTTTTGTTATTATATATATATAT
>NW_018165433.1:100225-103087 GCF_001263595.1 Phalaenopsis equestris
TTATATATATATATATATATATATATATATAATTCAAGCCATTTTTTTTTCTCTTACAAATTATTTGAAGTTTTTATCTCAAGAGTATTAACTTCTAATTATAATTTTTTACTATTACATTTAATCTATTAAATTTGAATTCTTGATTTTTTTTAATGTATTCAAAGATGAATACTAATATTATTATCATTATAACCAATCATAAAATAAAATTGGCATTTCTATAAATAAAACTTTCTTGAAATTAATGTTAGAGAAACACACGTAAGTTCCTTCACAAACAACAAGGTATTTGTGCTACAATTAACAAGTCGTAAGATTGATTGAAGTTTTATATTAAAATTTTATTTGCTATAATTTTTTTATTAAGCATTGGTGAAATTTCAAAGTCTTGTTATTTTTTGTCTTATGAAAGATTTTAATATTTCAAATTTTTTATTTTGATTTGCAAGGGTTTCTCCACATCCACTCAGTGTGAAAGAGATTTATTGTTTTGACAGTAGCATCCTAATCTAGGGGTTTGGCTGCGTGCGGGTGGAGGAGAACTATTTTTTGGGTTTGGTTGAAGCACATAAAAAATTTTCTTGTGTGTTTTATATTTTATTCACCTTAATTTGATAAAACTTTCTCAAATTATAAATCATTTAAAATATCTTTATATTTTATTCACCTTAATTTCATAAAACTTTCTCAAATTATAAATCATTTAAAATATTTTCTCAACAAATTGAATTTTTATAATTTTAATACATCAATTCACCCACCTTTGTTGTGTCGTAAGCTTTAATTAGTATCAGAGTGAGGGTTCCAACTTTTAGGTTTAATCACATAAGAGTAGATCAATTATGACACATGGTTTTCCAAACGATTATTTACTCGATGACCAATCTACTCACAAGCCACAACTTCTAGATTATGTACCTTTCGACTATTGGAAAAATAGAATGCATATTTTCTTACGTGGTCAAAACACTAGGATGTGACATGCTTTCACAATAATATCATGCATCCACTATAGAGATAAATGACATTAGAGTTTAGAAACCCATTAATGATTAGGCTTAACCCAATTCAAAACTCGTTCAACTTAGTGCAAATGTAATGAATATTTTATTTTGTGCACTTAAACCTAATGATTACAAATAAGTATCTACACTTAAAGTTGTATGAAATATGGGATAAACCTGTCATTACTTATGAATGCACAAATGAAGTTAGAGATGCACATATTAATTGATTAGTACATGAATAGAATCTATTTCGCATGAAACCCGAAGAAAATATTTCAGACATGTATAGATGTTTCTTGAAAATTATAAATGCTTTATACCTTTTGGTGGACCTTAAAAAAATCATGATCTTGAGCATAAAATCTTCATATGCTTCCCTAAATATTGGGATACTAAAAATACTGCTATTAGTCAAGCTAGGGCTTTGAGTACCTATCTACTTGATTAGCTTCTTGGTTGTTTAATAGCTCATAAAAAAAACTATTGATGCAAGGGATTTGGGCGATGGCATAAAGAAGAAAACTAAAAGCAAAGGCATGGCTTTGATATCTACAGCAGTTGATGAAACATATTCAGGAGATAGTGAATTAGAGACTGAAGAAGATATTAAGAAAGAAATTGTCATGTTCTAAAAAAAATTCAACTATTTGGTGAAATAAAAAAAACAAATTCAAAGATAACCGATGTAGGGAAATAAAATTTTTTTATGCAGGCATAAAAGATAAAAATTTGGAGTGATATGATATAATTGTAAGATGTCAAGAGACATCAAATGTGATTGCCCAAACTATATTGAAGAAAAGAAAGATTCATTGAAAAAGAAAGAAAGGAAAATAAAGAAGAAAGAAATGAAGACTATATAGATGAATTTGGATAGCAAGGCCAACTCTAGTGAGTCGGAGAAGAGGAAGTAAATCTCTGTCTTATGGCGGATCATAAAGATAACTCGACATATATCCAAGTGTTTGTAAATGATAATGATGTATCATATAAAAATTTATATGATGAAAAAAATGAGTTACATGGTGAGCACAATAAATTAAGAAAGCAACGCATTAAGCTAGAAAAATATCATGTATCAATATGATAAAAGTCGAACATGAATTACTCAAGAAAAAATAATAATAATTCTAAAATTACTCCATGTGATTATTCTGCATTAATTTTAGAATTAGAATTTTAAAATAAATCTCTTAAGACTAAATTAAATTTATTGCCAAAATCTCACTCTAATAGAAATGCATCATTTAACAAACTAGATATTAATTATCATACATATGCTCATATCAATCGTCCATATTTTTATCACTAAGTAAAAAGAACACATAAAAACATGATTTTGTGGTGTAACTATTATAACAAGCATGACCATATATCTTTTGATTGTTACGCTAAGTGTGCACGGGCAAGTTATATTTTGAGATAACTACAAAAAGAAAGCCATTGAAATTGGTTCCATGGGCAAAAACTTATCCAGTATAGAAAAAATCTTATTAATTGATGATCTCAATCATAATCTTTTGATTATAAGCCAATTATGTAATAAATGTTATGACTTTAGTTTTTATTCATCATATTGTTTGATTAGAATAAATGGTTTGATTGTTTTGTTGAAAATATACATAATAATAGATATTGATTTATTAGATATTGATTATTTAGAAATTTTAAATCATTTATTTTCTAAAGCAAGCATTGAAGATGCTTGGTTGTGGCATACAAGACTATCATGTCAGTATAACTTACATTCAATAAAATCTCAAAATTAGATATTGTAATTGGTTTACTAAAGACATGTATGTGATGCATGCTAGCATGGAAAACAAGCCAAAATATCTTATCAATGTATATA